>NC_051154.1:347364090-347413275 GCF_013339745.2 Dermacentor silvarum | reverse complement strand
CCTCGAGCGCATTTTGACTGACGCTGCTGATGGTTGAAACTTCGCGACAAACGACCTAAATGAGCTTTTAGGAGCACACACACCAGATTTTGACATCAGCAGGTCTTCAGCGCAGCTCGTGCTTCTTCCAAAGCTCATGCGCGACGAGGGTCCACGCGCAAGTGAACGCATTTTACAAATTCTGCAGGGGAAGTCTACAGATATGCGTAAGATGATGGACCAGATTGTCGAGTACCTGCAACTCGTGTTTCCTGTACCTGCGTCAACTGCTTCAGGAGGCCGATCTTTCAGTGATCTTATGCGAATAAAAACATTTTTGACCAATCGAATGACGCAGAGGAGGTTGACACACGTTCTGCTCCTTCACGTGCACAAGAAGACAGCTGCGGAACTGCACTTGGAAACCATTATAAAAGAGTTCGTGTCTACAACTACAGCACGAAGAGCTACCTTTGGCCTTCTTTGACAACCTATCCTGCCCAACGCCCTCTGGTCATGCTGCAGCCATGAAGCTCGTGAATCTGCGATGATAGCTTTGTACGCAGTGTCTACTTTCTTGCCTACTTGTATCACATCTGTGTACTTGTGTCAGTTCACATTTGCTTCACTGCGGGATAGAATGCAGAAATATTAAAAATGATTTTTTTGCCGCTTTCGAACCCGTTTTGTCATTTGCGTGGTCTGCGCCGGTTTTCATCTTCTTCTTCTTTCTGGGGTTTTACGTGCCAAAACAAGTTCTGATTATGAGGCACGCCGTAGTGGAGGGCTCCCGATTAATTTCGACCACCTGGGGTTCTTTAACGTGCACTACAACGCAAGCACACGGGCGTTTTTGCATTTCGCCTCCATCGAAATGCGGCCGCCGGGGCCGGGATTCGATCCCGCGACCTCGTGCTCAGCAGCGCAACGCCTTAGCTGACTGAGCCACCCCGGCGGGTCGCGCCGGTTTTCAGTGGATTTTCAAAGTGCATACCAATGCAGAATAAGCGAGGATGGAAATATGTCAAATTTATTTCGGCGAACATGAATTAAAACAGTAATTGATGGCATTAAAATTATACGAATTATAAAATAATAAAATGTAATGTACATAAATGCGAATTGACGAACATTGAGAAAAAAATAATAATCACAACATACAAAGACGACAATACTCCCCCCGTCACTCCCGAAAACGTTCCGGAGTCCCTCTGCCCGTACAACCCTTTCCACAAAAGAGCGGTCGGCTCAACATACACATGACCATGTGCCGCAGGGAACACCCTCCGTGCCGCCTTAACCTTTTCCCTTTCACCAAGGATCACATGGCGCCCGCGAACGCTGAAGACTACCAGAGGGACCTCGCCACCTGCCCGGACCGGTCGTCGACATTCTGCACAGCGACCAGGGACGATCCGGAACCAGCCTTTGACCTCCGCGACCTCTGAGTCGCGCTTCTGCAGCGTCGAGTCCTCGATGAACAAGCCAGTGTCCCATCCCAGGGCCTCGGCATAACGCGTTTCCTGCACTGCCTGCAGAGCTCGTGACATGCAACGAGGTGGTGACGATACCTGCATCCAGCCGTTCTTCATGCTGCGCTCTTCTTGCTCCCCGTCCACTCCATCGACGCCGCACTCGTGAGTGCTGCTGCTCGACGAGCTGTGGCGTGCGCGCAGCCAGCATCTCATCGTTTGAACACTGCAGGGAAGCAGGTGCTTCTGTTGGGTCTCCTGGAACATCAGGGTGCTGCTGCATTGTGAGAGCAGCTAAGGCTTCCGGGAGGTTTGCCGTCATGTTAGATGACGAGCTACTGGAGCCGCTGCTTGTCGAGCTGGATGACAGCTTGCGCTTCACCTTCCTTGTCCTTTCGCAGCTACGAAGTAGCGACGGTTGGCAAATCCGGTAGCCGGGCAGGCTCTGACGGAATAGACGAAGCTTCGGGAGCACTGGTTCGGGCAGCCAGGTTCTGATTGCAGACGTGTAACGGCTTCACCGCTTCAGCGCACACGTAAAGGCAGCCAGCGAGGCTCGTGAACACAAGCCGCGAGCCTTGCAACAAACTTCGTCGTCTTTGCTTTTCGTTGTCCGTCACTAAAATAGAAACGGGCAGAAATACAGAACATCAAAAGGCAACCCATCTAGCAAGCGCCTCCGAGTGGGTGGTAAAACGCTGTTGTAAGGTTTTTGGCAATTAACCACATATTCAATCAAATGAATTGAGGGTAGGAAATTACTTTTTTCTCATGCAGCCACGTGCCTCGAAAGCAGATGTAAAGTTGCCGTGTCAATAAGTTTTTGTACGCCTTTTTTAAGCGAAGCTTTATAGGCCCACATATTTCGGTTGTTGTGGCGGTGTCACGCTGAAAAGTGTGCCGATCCTGGCGATAGTGCAGAAAGGGTCCAAGCTCATTGGCCCATACAAGGGACGAAAAGGAGAGAAAATGAAAGAGAGAGAGCATGAATAAAAGAAAGAGAGAAAGAAAGACCGAGAGAGAGAGAAAGATAGAAAATCACCACGATGGTCAGAGAAACAGAGAGATAAAGGAAGAGAGAGAGAAAGAAAGATAAAAAGAGAGCGAAAGAATGAAAATCATCACAAAGGTCAGATACACACATGACAAGCTTCGCTTGACCCCATTTTCTCGACAGGGGAAGGGCGGCTGTTTTTTTTGGCTAGCAATTACAACATTTTGAGTTTTCTTGCGCAACAATTCTAATTTAATTATGACGCATGCCCCTGGGGGGGGGGGGCAGAAAAATTATGGGGTTTTACGTGGCAAAACCACGATCTGATTATGTGGCACGCCGTAGTGGGGGACTCCGGAAATTTGGACCACCTGGGGTTCTTTAACGTGCACCCAGATTAATTTTGACCATCTGGTGCCCCAGCGGATGTGAGGGTCAGATCGAGGGTGCTTTGCAAGAGGCCATCGATGTGACGGAGCGGTATCTCATCCCCACTGGGCTAAGGTGCTCGCCCGCCAAATCCGAGCTCTTACTCTACAAGAAGAGGCCTAGAGGCGGTTCTCACCGGTTCTGGAAGCCAGCAACGGAGAGCCAGATTACGTTATTCACTGGTAACGGCTCCCCAGTTCCGCGGGTGGACATTATCAGGGTCCTAGGATTGTTTATCCAGTCTAACGGGGCCAATGGAGCCTCCGTCAAACGCATTTGTTCCAAGACCGAAAGTGCCCGAAAGTGCCCCGAAAGTGACCGAAAGAATCGCCAACAGGTACCGCGGAATCAGGGAGGACAATCTGATCCGGATTATCCACGCATTTGTGCTATGCCACCTCGCTTATTCGGCGGCCATGCACAACTGGCCCGTGTCGGACCGCAACAAGATCAATGCCCTAATCAGAAGAGTATTCAAGCTTGCCCTTCGCCTTCATGTCCGAACGAACACAGAAGACCTCCTCAAGTTGGGCATTCACAACACGTTCGAAGAAATTGTTGAAGCCCAAGAGTTTTCTCAGTTTGTCAGACTGTCCGGCACCCCAGCGGGCCGAGCCATACTTGGCATGCTGGGACGTAACCTGCATGGTCGTCGGTCCCGACGCTGTGAAGATGCCCAATGACATAAGATCCAAGATTTCCATACACCGGATGCCACGCAATATGCATCCGACCTACAACGAAGGACGAAGACGAGCCAGGGGTAAAGCTCTGCTAACCAGTGCCCGCTTGGACAAGGATCGAACATGCTTCGTAGATGCGGCTTCGTACGCTCAAGAAGAAACCTTCTCCTCAGTGGTCATCGACTGTGATTTGAAAATCATCAGCTGCGCTACCATCCGCACTTCTAGTTCCAGCGTAGCAGAACAGGTTGCCATTGCTCTTGCATTGACGGACGGTGTACATGACACGATTTATTCAGACTCCAAGACCCCTATCAGGGCCTTTCAGATGGGAATGGTGGCTCTCCAGGCTCTACGTATCATCCAAAACGCTAAAGACCTCAAACATCACTCATTGCCCTGGTTCCCTGCGCACCTTGGAAATATTGAGGGTGCCTCGCACAACCCCAACGAGGAGGCACACTCGGCTGCACGAGGTATGACTGACCGTGCGCCGGGTAATGCGTCCTCTCCAGGGCGACCCGAGCCTCTCTGCTCGTAACCCCCCCCCCCCCCCCCGAGATCCGCAAACACAATTACCTATCAAGAAGACTCCTGCCTCTGCCGCACTCATCGCTGTGCAGGGCCCAGGCAGTCACTCTCAGACTTCTACAAACAAGCACTTACGCGAGCCCTGCGGCACTGCACACAATGTACCCCGAACGGTTCCCAAGCCGGACTGCCCCCTGTGTGGTGGTTATGCGGACTTCGAGCATGTCTTGTGGGGCTGCGCCTCTGCCGGTCCCCCATTCTCCCAAGAGGAAATGATGACGCTTATTAAGGCCCAAGATCAGACCTCCGAAATCATGGCAGTCCAGAGGGCCCGCGAGAGGGCCGTCAGGTTTGACCTGACGGTCTCCGAGTGGGCCTAGCCAGGTGACGTGGAGTTTACTCGCGTCTATCGTGGACCAAATAAAGTTCACTTACTCACTCACTCACTCACTCACCACCTTGCGTTCTTTACCGTGCACCCAATGCAGGGTGGCCGAGCGGTTTTGTATTCCGCCCCCATCATAACGCGGCCGCGCAGCCGGGATCCAACCCGCGACGTCTAGTTCAGCGGCACAACGGCATGACCACTACACTTCCGCCGCGGTGCTTAGTTACGAGTTTACTGTAAGAGGAAAGTGCGATATCAATGGAGCACACTTGTGATCCCTGTTTGAAGGAAAGGAAGAACCCGAAATCTGAAAGAACGATAAGTAGAGAAAGAAGCGTGGTCACGTGGAATTGTGCTGCTTTTCTTCTTCTCAAGGCGTGCTTCTCGCTCGGTCCATAAAATCCACCTCCGTGAAGTGTGCCGAGCATATTCTGCGGTTTTTGACCTTGCATCTGGGCAAACCAATTAGGTCCATCCTTCCAGCGTAGGTTAAAAACGCTTCCATCCTGAAGAACAATGAAGATCATAAATTATAACATCGCAGTTGGAACATACAAAACTGAGCTCGTTTCGCGTCGCGGAAGAGTACTAGTTGGGATATGTCAACATTAATTCTCAGAAACGCATGTTTAAACGATGGCAACCTATCGGCTAGAAGTAAGTACGAATCGCACACCTACACCCATGTTCCTTGCGGTACGCAAGAGTGGTACTATATTTATAAGGAGCTTTATGTTCGCAGCTTGTTGACATAACGATTTACTGCATCGTTGTGGTATTTTCAAATCAGCTAGCTGCTGCCTCACCACCGGACAGCCATGTACGGCTGCGCACAATTGCTATCACTAATAAAAACCGAGAAGTAAACGACACAGTGCTCTCCTGTTGTCTTTAGGGATGCGGTAGAATTTCACGTCGCATGGCTCACTTCGTCTTGATGTGTTCGCACACCAGTGAACCACACACGAACAGCGACAGCTGCGAGACATTGACGGGAAAAGCTGACAAATGTGCAACGGTAGGGTACCACACTGACCACACGGCTAGCGCGGAAGGCGAAAAGAGCAAAACTGACCGCATAATGCCAGAAAAAAATTGCTGCCGTTTCGGCCGTTATCAGAACGGCCGACGACGAGCGCGGGCCGCGCCGCCGATAGTTAAAGGCGAGGGAGAAACGACAAAGTTGAGAGAGGGTTGACAAGAAATAAAAAGGAAAAGCAATTTTGGTTTCGCATCCATCTCATGGACGGCGCTGCAATTCGCGTGGACAAAAAACCAGCGGAGTTTCCGGGGCCTGCCCATGCCTTCCAATCTATTGTGTGTGAAAAGTCGCATTTAGCCAGTTTCGTGCTCGGCTGCTGCTGTGTGCTGGCGCCCGCCCATCTTGCTGATACCGCAGAAGTGGAATACGTGACAGCGGGACTTCGCTACAAAACCCATCCACTGTCCCTTCAAGGATTTCGTCCACGTAACGCTGTCCAGTCAGTGTCTGATCGAAGAAGATGCGACCAATTATACCACCGTCCTAAATTCCACACCACACATTGAACGACCACTGGCACTGGTGCCGAGTGCGCTCCAACAGTGTGCATTATGGAGATGTACCTGGCCAGTTCTGCAAAAATTAGCTTATCAGTCCAGATGACGTTGCTATGAAAGTTCGGTGATTCATCGGATTTTGTGAGAATCCAATTCGAAAAATCTAGACGATTCTGCGAGTCCCTCGCTTCCAAGCATTGGAGCAGGTTAACGTGGTACGGGTGAAATGCTGAGTCCTCTAAAATCCTCCAAACTGACGAATTGGAAATTGGTGCTTGTGCGGCCACGTCTGGCACGCTAGCTTGAGGGTTTGAGGCCATAAATGCCAAAACATCCGCGCGTATGTTAGGACTCAAAGATGAAGTCCTCTGCCGCTGTTTCTTGAAACTGCCGGTTTCTCGCCGGTTTTCATAATTTCTGATGATTGTCGATGCGCTGGGTCTACCGCCACACTTCCATGAACCATAAATCTTTGCGGCCTTTCTTGTGTTGCCATGTGCAGCTCCCAAGGCAAGCATCATGTTCGCGTTCTGCTCATTAGAATAAGACATGGCGACTGGGGCTGATACAAAACACACCTTTAAACGTTTGTGCGGATTTCATCGATCAGCTTCTGCGGTTACAGGTTCTGCGCAGAAAAAAAAGCCACCCATGCACACTATCTGCGCTAAGACAACAGCTATCGCAGCTCGTTTCCAACTAACACCAAACGCGATGTGCTCCTTCTTTCTTTCTTTCGTTTATTTAATTCTGATTAACTCAGAGGGAGCTTGTTCGAGGGCGTTGCTTTATTATGCGGGTTGGAGAGTAGTCACGTGGTATTTTTTATATTTCGCGGAAAATTGTCATTGATAATTGTCAAATTATCACTTGGAAAAAATGAGTATGCAATTAGTACGGCGCTGAAAATACCGCAGTTAGATGCCCCACGTGGTTGCCTACAAACGCCTCATTGACTCTTTAATAATTAGGACAGTACTTCTCGAGTTAGATAATTACAACCACATACTGAGGACTCATTAACGAAAAAATTATTAGTGGCTACTGCAGTCTACTATGCAGACCTAGTACACTATGTACTAGGTTTGCTTCGCGTAAAGCCATTACTCTTTTTAAATCGTGCTGCGTGATAGCTGGAACACCCTGTCTATTATAAGGAACCGTTTATTCCAGCCGAGCTCGAGCTATGAAAGAAGAACAAGCTGGGCGGCTGATGATGGTATTAGAGATGAGGAATTGGTACAAGTGATGTATAGAGAAGAATAAGAGTCAGTCATGGGTCGCGCTCACACTAATTCCCTCCCGTGGTGGTAGCGGCCGCCTGGTCGCGCGGCATTATGATGAAATGCGGCGAATGTACGGTTTTAAGCGTGATACATGCACAATTTCTGTACCACGACAACGGTGGTCGGAGAAGGGGCGTCGCCAGGTTCTGTAGCACCGGAAGAGCACCACCCGTGAAGTTTCTCCCGAACAATATCACGTATGAGCATGCGCAATTCCTCTGTTGAAATCAGACGGAGGTCTGTGTTATCTATGCATAGCCGTAGAGATTGAAGTTCCTCAAGGCGCTGGTAAGTGGCTATTACATCTTGGATGGTGGCAGGATTTTGCGTGGTGACAGCGCTAAAGGCGACGGTGTTTATGCCTTTAATAATATGCCGTATGCGGTCGGTATGACATGGTGGCGTTGACACCTTGGCACAAAGCTAGCACATCCTGAATGTATGATGTGTACGATTCCCCGGGAAACTGGACGCGCTCACCGAGCTTCTTCTTCGCGACCTCAGCGCGAACAGCGGAAGCGCCGAAGATCTGGCAATGTTGCTGCGTGAACGTTTGCCAGTCGGGGAGATCAGGGTGATGGTTCCAAAACGAGGTTTTCGCGACATTGGTTAGGTAGAAGGGGACATTGTGCAACTTCTGTGTGTTATACCACCTATTGAAGTCGCTTGCCAGGTAGTTTTGGAGTCATTCCTCGACGTCATCTCGCCGCAGACCAGCGAAGACTGGTGGGTCAAGGTGGTGGTTGTGGATGGCCACGACGGATGGTGAAGGCTGTGCTGGGGTGGTATAGTAGCGGACGTGCTCGGATTGTCTTGAGCAGACATGGCAGTAGGTGGTATGCGGTGACCCGAGCGGAGCTCGAGTGACAAGGGTGAGAGGTCTCGGAGAACGAAAAGCACCTTCCACCACTTATAAGGAACTGTTTATTCCAGCTGAGTTCGAGCTACGAGGAAGAACAACAAGCTGGGCGGCTGATGATGATAAATGCAGATAGGGAATTTGTACAAGTGATGTTGATATGTAGTGCCGTAAGAGAGTCAGTCATGGGTCGCTCTCAATATATATATATATATATATATATATATATACTGGTCCTCCTTTTGGTGTTTTTATATATGTACCCTTCCTGCTCATTTCACATTGGGATTGGCAGTATATGAAATAAAATAAATGGAAACACCGAGAGATGCGCCTATGTTTAAGCGGAGGCGAGACAAGTACGAAATTTTTTGCCCTATTCAAATTGCCACAAACTCCTTTTCAAGTGTAGATTGACAATCCGCTTGGTGTGTGAAAATCCTGTCACAGTTTTAAAGTTAAACGCCTGCTGCATGCAGATGACCGCCACGCATAGTGGAGTCCCTACAATAGTTGTTCTCACTTTTTTAAGGGTTCATAATTTCGGGGCTGGGAAACGAGACCATTCTGCGCAGCTTGAAATTAACTCTTGTCGCACCACAATGGGATCCCGGCATTGAACTGCGATAGGCAATCAATAAGCTGTTTATTAAATTATCAGAGAAGCGCAGTCTTTCCTACAGAACTATATTAAATAAGCGTGTCGACGCAAGCTACTAAAAGTGTCGTAAGAGAAAAGCGTTGACAAAAAAAGTTCAGGCCCTCGAGGCCTCGGATGGGCATTTTCTTCTGTGGCCGACCAGTCTATGCGACCACGCTTCTGCAAAGCTGAGCCGCTGGAGTTGATGCAGCTAAAGTAGGCGAGGCCCTTCGCGACGCGCACGATGCTTTTGGCTGTGCGACTGCATGCACTTCTTCAGCGTCCTGCTGCCACCGCAGCGTTTCAGAAGGGCCGCGCTGCGACAGGTTCGGACGCAGCAACGATGAAGGTTGAAGGTTGCCAGCAACGAAGCTTGAAGATTACCGTGTTGCAAAAATTGGTCACACAACCATCGTTGCAGTCCGGAAAACTGTCTCTATTTTTAAGGTGGAACTTGGCGTACACTCCGGAGTGCCCCACCAGGTCGAATATGAAGTCCGTGTGGTAATTCGAGTCCATGTGGCCCACTTGTGATGGGAGCGAGTGCGGCAATGGCTTAGAGATGAAAGAAGCAATGGGCGCTGTCGTTGTGCGACCTCGGAGGATTGCGTGGCAGCAGAAGGAGCTGTCGAACGACTGAGCCACCATCGCCGACGTTGGCCACCTATGTGGAGTGGGCTGCGGAGTGGGGAAGGTAGCTATGGGTCGGAATACCACTTCCGCCGGGTCTTCCTCTTGATAGCACAACATGGTCAGGGCATGCCGATCTTTGTCACCATCCTTATCTTGCTGCACGCGGTACATCCCGTAAGTGCTGGGAGCACGCCACGGCAGGCCGCCTCTCAAGACGTGTGGTTGAGAACTAGACGACAGCGCAAGACCATCACTCACAGCACGCGCGAATTCGAGGCACAAAAGGCATTGCTTCCCTTTGTAGTATTCCGTAGGATGTGGAGGCTGACGCTGCATGCAGGCAGGAGCAAAGGGTTACAAAGTCGACATTGTGTGACAAAGTTGTAGTGGCAGCAAATCGCATAGGAAGGCTAAAGCATTAGCGCTTTCTGGCTTCGCGCGTGAATCGATTAGGCCAGACGGATTGACACTGGTGTTTAAACTGCCGGTGTCTTAGTCGAGCTTCCGACGTCGCATAGCACAGATCCGGTGTGATCCGTTTGTCCGCACTTGGCCAGACAGTACGAGCGCTACTTCAAGCTAAAGTTTAATCTCGGAAAAACACGCCTACTTTTCGGTCGACACAGGTCAAAAGCGAAGTACGTCATAGCGCAAGCGCGCTCCAAAGCCGCCTAAACGTTTTAGAAAGTTGTAAAATTTAATCGTGACACACGGCTTCGCTCATAACTGCTTTTTCTTTGTGAGCATAGCCGTGTCACGATTGAATTTTCCAAGTTACTTAAACTTTTTGGGGGGCTTGGAGCGCGCTTGCATACTGATGTACTTAGCTACATGTATGAGATGTAGTCAACTATAGTTGCAACTAATATTCGCTCTTGAACTTATAGAAGCGCGATGTGTGAGTGGACAGAATATCTGTTTCGAGCAGCTTAATCGCCGTAAAAGAACGTAAATGACTATTCTGCACACATATTGAACATTCTCTACCAAAACGCATTCAATTTTAAAAATAAAAATAAATAAAGAAGCATCTCTAAGGCCGCTAATTTTTTTTACTAAAAAGTTGCGTGAAGTGATTTTCTATCCAAACAGTTAGAGGACAATAACTCGGGAAGGTTCATCCTGTTGATCTGCGCTTAAGAAATTTCCTTGACGGCAGGGCTGCGGTTTTCGCTCAAGACGCACGAAGAAACGTCGAACGCACCTGTGGAATAGCCAGGACCTCGCACGGGCGCAGCCTTTCGCTAGACATGCCAGCTTCTGGTCGCAGAATCAAAGCCCGGTATAGCCGCGCTTTGGTGTGATGGTTACGTCTAACTCCAGTAATACGTTTTTCTAATTTTATTTATCAATACTGTAAGCCTTGACAGGCTCTTACAGCAGTGGGAACAAAAATAACATGAATGATAAAGAAAGATTTTGCGGCCGCACATTCGAAGGCAACGTCATTTAGGAGCGAGGTCATTCTATGATTGCTTAGAGTTTCAGGGCCACTTGAAGCATGCGTGGGGAAAAACCCCAGACACAACCATGTGATGTTTTATTTGCACAAGAGCTACAGAAATAATGTTTCAAACATACGAAGTTAAAGTCGCTTACGATAATCTAAACCGGAAGTATTGTTACTTTTTCGAATTATCTATCAATTTCGTTACTTCACAAGCTGTTGTCGGAAAGAATCATAGTGAGCCAGTGGCGGGGGCGAGCGGGGTTATTTTCTGACCCCCCCACAGTACCCACACGCCATCTGCAAAACAAACGGGCCCACTTCAAATGGAGAGTGAAGACGATTACAAAGTGAGATCGTAAGACACCCACGTACCGGCTGTAACATAAGTTAGGTATGTAAGGTTCTGATATGTCGCGAGCCTAGGCGACAAGGCGTCACAGCTAGGCATGCGCCGTGGCAGTGGCGTAGGCGCTACCACCCTTTGGTTGTGCTCAAAAGCGCTGGCATTCAAGCTGGCGCGCGCTTTCATTCCTGTAACATAGAACCGGGAAGTTCGCCCAACGCTGTTAAGTTGATGGCTAAATAAAGCTGTAGTGTTTTACGACGTAGATACGACATAGACTGGCAACGAGGATGGGATGCTGCCAGCAAGGAACAAGCTCCTGCCTGCCAGCAAAGGAATTCACCTGCTGACGGATTACACATGGATAGTCGAGAAGCAGCCGGTTGGGACAATATGGCACAGGCCACCACGAGTCTACAGCTGGTGCAAGTAGAACAATTCGTCAATTACACGTGCGATTCTACTAGCTACGAAGAGCGCGTATACGCGTAGCTTCGAGCAAATAAAGTTCCGGAGGAGCGGCAGGTAGACGCGTTAATCAGCACATTGTATCCACAGACGTATTCCCTCCTCAAGCCGCTCGCCGCTCCAGATAAGCCGCCCTCGAAGTCCCTGAAAATCTTGTGCGAGCTGCTTCGTAAACATTTGTCCCCTGAACGGTCAGTCATGGGTGAGCGAGCAAAGTTTCATCGCCGAGAGCAGAAGGAACATGAAACGATACCACAGTATGTGGCGGAGTTAGGGGCTTTGGCGCAAACATGTGAGCTAAATTGGTGCATTTCTTGACGAGTCGCTTCGAGACAGATTTGTGTGTGACTTACTCAGAGTCGACATTCAAGGGCACTTGTTTTCGGAAGACAAGAACCTAACTTTTAAACGAGTCGTTGACCACGCAACAGCATTAGAATCTGCACTCGCTAACGCTACAGCTGCTCTTTCGAAGCCTGAAGGCGAGTTCGGGGTGCATCAGCTGCCTACCAGGGGAACAACGAAACGCTTCCGCTGCAACTCTACTCACACTGCCAATGCGTGTCCGCACGTCAATGCGAATTGTTTTTTTCTGCAACAAGGAATGGAACAGTTAGAAAACCTGCCTAAAGCGGCAAGGAAAATAGCAGCCGTAGCGAAAGCGAACAGTACAGAAGGTTCGGGTGTTGCAACCGTCAGAAACACCTCTGCAAAGTGTTGCAACGAAAGAGGCAGAGACAGGAGACCCCATCATGCTCAGCGTTATTCTGGAGGGTGTTTAGTTGCAACTGCAGCTTTATATGGAAGCTGCCGTTTCGGCAATGCCCCTGGGTCAGTTCCGCTCACTTTTTCCGACAGTACCTCTGAAGCAACCTTAGTTGACGCTCAGGACTTATACGAGCGAACCTGTGAAGCCACGCGGTGTTTATTTTCTTAGAGTTGAGCACAACGATAAGGGCCAGCGCTTGTCGCTGTACGTGCTTCTCAGGGCGGTCCAGCGCTAAATGTTCGGGCGCAACTGGCTTCATCAAGTGCACGTCAATTGGTGTCAAGTTCGTGGCCTATAACA
The DNA here is from genome assembly GCF_013339745.2 of Dermacentor silvarum. Taxonomy (NCBI): domain Eukaryota; kingdom Metazoa; phylum Arthropoda; class Arachnida; order Ixodida; family Ixodidae; genus Dermacentor; species Dermacentor silvarum. Next base: position 347,400,512 of record NC_051154.1, on the reverse strand, counting down.
GCTACAGTGTGAGACATCACTGAGCATTGAACGACTTCCCGAGCTAAAATCCTTGCTTGACCACAAAAGGACCTCTTCAAGAACGCGCTAGGCACCATCCGAAGTGAACAGGGAACTCTCGCTATAAAAGACGGGAAGACGCAAAATTTTTGAAAGCTCCAAGTGACCGTTTTCTCTAAAAATACTGTGGATCAGTTGTCTAGGCAAGAACAGATGGGCATAATGACACCGGTAACGAGTAGCGAGTATGCCACTCCGGTAGTAGTAGTAGTAAACACTTTATTTAGGTCCTGAGAAGCTAGGCAGGGGGGCCTGCTAGCCCTTTACTAGTCCCATGTCGGAACAGAGAGGCCATGCCTGTCCGCTCGTTCACGGGCCCTCTGGACAGCTAGGAATCGGACGTCTTGTCTGGGATCTGTGATGGCCTTCGTCCAGTCTTCTTCTTGGTTGAAATCCTGTAACACAAGGCACTGCCAGAGCATGTGATTTAATGAGCAAAATTCAGTGCCACAATCTGGGCAGAATGGATGAATGTCGGGGTGAAGTTTGTTCAGAAAGCCCCTATAGAGGGGTAGGACCCCGTCTGGAGCATGCGGAGCGTGCTAGATTGTGATCTGTTAAGCTTATGATGGGGGGAGGGAAAACTCTGCCTGTCCCCTCTGTAATGTGATGTGATTTCGTGAAAAGTAACTAGAGGATCACTGTGGAAGAGCTCTCCCGAACTCACCCGAGACACCGTCCCGTCGCGGCATATGAAACCTCGCGCACGGTCGTGGGCTATCTCATTGGGGTTCCGGTGACCCGGTAATACGTCTGATCCCATGTGTGCTGGGAACCAGACAACGTGATGAATAGTGTCTGAGGGGGGTCTGCCGTTGATAATCCTGGCTGCTTGTTTGGCTATCAATACCAATGCGAACGCTCTAGTTGCCGCCCGGGAGTCGGTGTAAATTGTAGTGTGTGTTGTATCAAGTTATGCGAGAGCTATAGCAGCCTGCTCAGCCACGTCGACCAATGAGGTCTTTAGCGAAGCTGCCGAGAGGACATCTCCCCTGTCATTGACTATAGCTACGGAAAACTTGCCGGAGCTCGTGTGTCGCGCCGCGTCAACAAAGGTCTCCGTTCCGGATAAGTTCTTTAGGAAAGCCCTAGCCCTTGCCAATCTTCGACCTTTATTGTGTTGTGGGTGGACGTTTCTTGGAAAAGGGTCTACAATAAAGGAATTCATTGTTTGATTATCAAGTTGCGTGGTTTCCCCCCGATTAAAACTAGGACGGAGGCCTGCCGCATCCAACAGTCTTCTGCCTGCTTTGGAGTTCGATAATCTAATAATTTGTGCTGATCTTTGCGTTTCAATTAACTCCGAAGTGGTGTTGTGTACTCCCAACTTCATGAGTTTCTCTGTGATAGCCGTGATTGGAACACTAAGCTCCTTTTTGACACTTTTGCGCATGAGCGTATCTAATTTATCTTTCTCTGTTTTGGTCGAATTGAGGGCCGCGACAATGTAAATGACATGGCTCAAGAGGAAAGCATGGTGAGCCCTAAGGAGTATATCCTCGCCTATGCCGCCTTTCTTGTTATACACTCTCATAATTAATCCGAGAATGTTCTCTGTTTTCGTGGTGACATGAGCTATAGACTTTGCGTTGCAGCCCTTCGAGTCTAATAAAAGCCCTAGAATTTTATTAGAGTCTATACTCTTATTAGAGTATACCCATCCCTGGTACGAACGCTAATGGGCACCTGATTGAGAGGGGTGACTCCCCTAGCGCCTCTTCTAGCCTGTTTGTACAGCAGGAGTTCCGACTTTCCAGGCGGGAGTGCAAGTCCCGTACCGTCCAGGAAAGACTCTGTAACGTCTAGTGCCTCCTGTAGAGCTTGTTCGACCGTCGCCTCCGATCCTCCGGGACACCAGATTGTAATGTCGTCAGCGTATAATGCATGACCAACATTAGGAATTGTTGCAAGGCTTTCTGACAATTTGCGCATTGCTATGTTGAACAGAAGTGGAGAGATAACTGCCCCTTGGGGAGTGCCCCTTCTTCCGAGTGTGAAAGACTCCGACACTGTTTGCCTCAACATTATGACCGCCGTCCTGCTTCAATTCAAGGCCGATATCTCCTTAAGGATATAGTCATGTGTAATTGTGTCGAAGGCCTTGGATAGATCAAGTGCGAGTACCCCTTTTACATCTTTGTTTTGAGTTGGTGCTTACCAGTTGGCGCCGGATTTCTGTCCGCCTTCGCTGGTGGACAGCAATTTTCTAATATTGATCTTAACAGGGCGTACCAGCAAGTAGAAATGGATCGAGAGTCAATGCAGTACCTTACGCTTAACACCCACAAGGGTCTTTGCGCCGTGAATCGTCTACCCTTTGGAATTGCTTCGGCAGCCGCAATATTCCACAAAATTTTGGATAATGTTTTGAAGAGCCTCAACTTCGTGTTCTACTGCATTGACGATATCCGAATTACGTGTCGCTCAAAGGAAGAACACTTGCAGAACCTTGACTCAGTTCTCAAAAAAATTGCCCGCCAATCCACCCTGTGAAGGTGGTTGGAAAGCAAAGCTTTTTACGCCACCCTCACGGTGACTGCGGCGCACTTGATATTTCACACACTACAACGTAACTTTAACCACGGCCTTTATTATTATTTACTTCACAACAATGTTCACTACTGCTTTATGATCGGTGTGATATACACTCAAATTTTCAGTTTTCAATGTAGTTACATTCTTTGCCAAGGTTAAATCAAAGCACGTTCCGCGAATGGTGGTTGGTTATTTTGCATTGGTGAAGCACACGAGTGCTAACTCTTTCCGTGGTCTACCCATAGTGGGGTAGTCTAGAAAATGAACCGAAGTAGTTACTAGGCTGGAAGGGTTTCGAATGACGTCAACCCACTTTCAAGCCGCTGCATAAGCTTTGCAACAGCTGCAATCTAATCTTACGGACCGCGCCGAGCCTATTTCCGTTGTTTGCCCGCAGCTCTTATCATTGTTGGCTCATCACTGTCATCAAAAATGTCACGTAACTTGTCTGTGTCAATCTTGCGTAGTACATACAAGAAACCAAACGATGCACAAAATGCATTTACTTAGTAATGTCTAGTACAGTGAATCATGAAAGAAATATGTACATGAAAAATTATATGTACTGTGTGGCGCCTGAAGGTTATGTTGAAAGACGAGATAAAAAAAATTCGCAAGGTAGGCTCGACGCACACAATTCGGGATAGGGAGAGTTTTTTTAATTGATTCATTACATGGGGGGGGGGGGTTCAAGTGAGTACAGCAGCTTTATTACACACAATATAAATCAAAAACAAGAATACAAACAAGAAAACGCAAACGCGGGTAATATTAATCAAGATATCCAGCCAGAATACATCAGCTACCATCCAATACGTCGCATCAGCCAAACACATCGATGGCGAGTACCGAACATTTTATAAATAACCATTAGAACACTGATAACTACATTGAAAAAATAAACAACACTGCATACATATCGCGTACACAAACCGTAAATGAAACTAAGACAGTCAGATACAGATTAGCAATGTTTTTCACTTCGAAAATATAGTCCATGATGATGTAGGGCTATTGACTTTAACAGACGGCGCCCATCCTGTCGATTTCCCTCGTACTGGTCCTCTTCAAAGTGTTTCTAAGTACAAGTAAAACAGCAAAAGTGATTACTGATATGAAAAGTTGCCTTGTAAATACAGAGAACCCATTACAGCGCTTAAAAATTAATTTTCGCAGAAGTAATGCTGTATTACCTCGCTTCAGACGTTTCGAAGAAATGCACAGGCTACAACAGACACCATGCCAGAAAGCGCTGAAACATTTTGGTCCCATGATGCCCCTTAACTCTACTACACCTGGGCATACCATGCACAGGTATTTAAAGACCGTCACAGTACCCACTACGATCGGGAATGAGCACGAATGACCATCGGCATACGAGCACCACGCTACAAATATATTCGTCTAAAAAATCAGCTATATAGCGTAACAACCTGAGATCCGCAAGATATCTGCTGAGAAATCAGAGAAAATCACAATGCTTCGCTTGCCACGTACACAACAGCCGCTCTCCCCAGAAGAAGCACTGCGTTCTTTAGTCCCAAATAACCAGTAGCGAAAAAAGAAACTGAGGGGAAAAAAAAGAAACAAGAGATACACGATGTGTGCTTCCCGTGAAAAAGTAAAATAGGTGGTTTACATGACGATTTGTAGCTAATGTAAGACTATTTCGCGGCGAAGCATTTTCGTCAGTTCTTAAAATAAGGGTACTACTCGCATAGACTGCGCTGATCAAAACGGCAAAAGCCTATGCCACGCGCGCTCGCAAACCATAGGCTACTCAGCATCGGTGGAGTGCTTAGTTCGTGAGCGAACGTAGGTACGTGAGCGAGGATCAGAGAATACTTTCTTATTTAAATGAAAAACACGTTGCGATAGTCTAAACTTTCTTGACACTTACCTCGCAAATGTAGGAGCTATCCGTTGCCTTCCAGTGATACCGCTTTACTTGGGCTTCCCATCTCTTCCTTCGCTCTGGGTCCCGGGGGAAGCGTAAACAACGAAGCCCTTTAAGCGTCGATCCGGTGCATTTGGGAACACAACAGCCCGTCATGTCGACTCGATGCACTTGACAAGCTTGTCATTCATGCGGCTGAACACGGTCCAGCAAGTAGAAGCGTCAGCGAAGCATCCGCGTGCACTGTGTCTCGAACTAAGCAGCGGCACCAAGCAATCGCAACCGCTCGCTGAGATTCAAGATGGCGTCGCAGCGAGAAAGCGGCGGCGCCGCCGGCGCGGGGGCGGTCAAAGATGGCACCACCCTGAACGGCGGCGCTGGCATCGAGGCACCCTTAAAGGATTTAGGCACCCTAAGCTCGTACACTGGGCTTGGGCGCAAATAGAAACACGCCGCCGGGTGAGAAGGTGTCTCGGCGTCTGCGCTCTCTCTCTCTCTCTCTGGTTAGCGTCGCTTCGTCTATGTTCGTCTAGACGTCTAGATACTACAGTCGTCCACAACAACGGGTCGCGTCGCCCGTTTGAAACGTATGCGCTCTTCCCCTCTGCTGAAACTGCCGCGGGGCCGGCGTGTTTCTTTTGCTGGCTTGCGTGACACGCGGCGCGCGCTTTGACTACGCACTCTTTTGTGACAGTAGCCTCGACGCTAAAATGGACCAAGAAAGACGCGGCCAAGATAGAGACACTGATGCGCAAGAGCATGAAAAGGGTGCTAGGTCTTCCGATCACTACAAGCACAGAGCGGCTCGATCGGTTAGGGGTCCACAACTCGCTAGCAGAAATCACAGAAGCACAGACCAAGGCGCAGGTCGTGCGGCTGTCGACCACCAGGGCTGGCAGACGCATCCTAGAAGTAGGGATGGTCGATGAATTATTTTATTCGATTAACGATTAATCGTTCATCGTTTTAGCCTTTAATCGATTAATCGCTTTCGATGCATGGTTTTTCATCGATTAATCGAAATTTTTGCCGGGCGCTCTTAAAAAGGCTGAAACGCAGTTATCTACTTTTGTAGGGCCCTGTTTCAATGTTTGAGAGGGAACCAAGTTTGAAACACTAGTGTTTTATAAAGGTAATCTTTACCTTGTTAAAGACTAGTGACTTTTGACAAGATAAACAATATACAGGGTGTTTCAGCGAACACGTTCAAAAATTCTTAAAGCTTGCCTGTGGCAGATAGCCCAATTCTAGTTATGAGATGGTCTACTCGAAGAGGCGGACATTACTTGCCCAAAAAATTGAAATGCATAAACAACTAATTAATACAAATTCACTAATTAAATTTTTAACTAATTACCTGATGGCCCATATTTCAATTTACAAAGTGTAGCCGTGGAGTTCGCAAGGCGGACACACTTGGAATTAATTCTCAGGATGACACCAGTTTCGAGATATTAATTCCCGAACTTTGCGGAGAAATGCATTGGCGTTCCAGTTAAATTCTTAACAAAATGTCGCTTTATGCATTGAAGCATAAAATTAACTGGAACGCCAATGCATTTCTCCGCAAAGTTCGGGAATTAATATCGCGAAACTGGCGTCATCCTGAGAATTAATTCCAAGGGTATCCGCCTTGCGAACTCCAAGGCTACAATTTGTAAATTGCATATGGGCCATCAGGTAATTAGTTAAAAGCTTAATTGGTGAATTTTTGTTAATTAGTCGATTATGCATTTCAATTTCTTTTGCAAGTAATGTCCGCCACTTCGAGTAGACCAGCTCATTAACTAGAATTGGGCTATCTGCCATAGGTAACCTTAAATAAATTTTGAAAGTGTTCGCTGAAACACCCTGTATGTTATAAAATGGCACTTAGTCAAGAATGAAAAAATTCGGCAGCCCTACCACTCCGTGAAGATGGTTAACCAGCGAAGCTGAAACGTGCAGCCCTGGTATTTATCACTAGGTTGATCCCTAGGGTTCATTAAATTATTTCTCAAATATGAGGTTACACACACGTTCGGCTGCGATGGAGAGAACGACGTCACTGACGGTATGCCCGCAGTCGGCCGTTGTCGCTTGCGTTGGATGTCTCGAATTTGCTCGGCAGCGTTGTTAGCAGCATTCGCCTGCCACTACCGCTTGCGAGTCTTCTAACTTAAATTGCTTCAAAAATTAAATCTGCCCGTCACGTAAGACAATGATTGGCTCATACCCCTTTAAGCAAAGACTGATAGCGCCGTAAACGCGGCCTGCCCATTACGACGACAGAAGAGAAGTGAAATTATACGCTGGAATGATTAGCGGCTACGCAGCAAGCTATGGAAGCAGACGATGACGACGAACGCGGGAGCAGTGGCACGAGCGCATGCAGAGCACGAGCGCAGCTCCAAGGGCGCCAACGAGCCAGGTGCGGAAGAAGACGACGTCGCTCGAGCCAATGCTGATGATGATAATTGTGTGTACAGAGCCGATTTCGCCTAGCCATATACGATTTCGCCTATAGTAGGATACAAATGTAGAAACAGCAGTTGGCAAAAAAGGTAGAGGGACCACGGGGGGTTGTGTTACTCCGCCAGCCAATCAAAGAAGCAAAAAAATCGTCGTCATGCGACGTTTTAAAATGGCGTCGTACTTGATACGACTGTACTTGTCGTACCTGCACTTTCCACTATAATAGTTACGTGAAAACGTGTAAAATTACGCGTTTATAATTTTATTTTTGTGGTTACCGCCTTATTTAGGTAACAGAGAAACTTTAAGTACGAACTATTTTCAGCCTCGCGGAGGAACAGTGGCTGGCGGATATGAGGACGTGGGCGGGGCTTCACTGCAGACTTAAGTTGTATCCGACTATAGACATATAAAGCTTCCCTTTAGAAATGTACATTGCACTACTGAATCCAAGTAGAGTACAGTTCAAGAATAATTATGAAAAATGGCAAAAGTGAAAGGGGAAGTCCAACTTAAATATGCAAGAAATTGCAATGTACACAGGGGAAAAGAAATTTAGTGGTTTAGGATTTTAAGCCAGATAATATTTTCTACAGAGCGAAGGAATGTCAATTGGCTGGCATGTTTAGGTGAAACCGACACCTACTTGGAATGGCACACAACCAGCATGCGTGAATATAGAACTCCATCGCTATGTCAAATACATGGTCTAAGCCAGCGCGCATGCTGTGAAACATAATTAGTGGACTGGCAGTGTTACTAGGATCAATGACTGGGCTGCTATAGTGTGCCTTGAATTATGAGGGAGAAGAAAGGGAACCGAGGGGCCCGATTTTTATTAATCATATAAGAAGCCAACAAACAAGGACAACGTAGGGGAAATTACTTGTACTTACTAATTGAATTAAAGACATGATAAATTAATGGAAAATGAAAATGGATGAAAAAACAACTCTCCGCAGGTGGGGAACGAACCCACGTCTTCGCATAACGCGTGCGATGCTCTTCCCGTTGAGCTACCGCGGAGCCGTTTTCCCAACCACTTTCTGGGGTATTTATGTTTTACAAGTAGAACTACCCTGGGAGTGTTAGCCAGCGCCACCACTCACAAACGGCTCCGCGGTTGCTCAACGGTGAGAGCATCGCACGCGTAATGCGAAGACGTGGGTTCGTTCCCCACCTGCGGACAGTTGTTTTTTTTCATGCATTTTCATTTTACATTATTTTTTCATTTCGTTAATTCAATTAGTAAGTACAAGTAATTTCCCCTATGTTGCCCTTGGTGCCATTGTTTGTTGGCTTCTTATATGATTGAATTATGAGGGCATTTCAAGCCTCCGGCTTCGCGCGGCGTGGTGGCGTGTGAGGGGGGGGGGGGGGGAGGGGAAGCGCTCGGCTCCGCCTCACTCTGGACTCGGAAAGACAGTCGACAGTCGCTCCACCCCAGTCGCACAGACACTGCTCGTGGGCCGCCATTCTAGTACGATTTCAAAATTCACGTGCCACTCCTGTCGAACTCTCGCAAACGATTAATCGAACAGGCCTAATCGATTAAGACGATTAAATGAAAGGTGGACATCGATGACGATTAATCGTTTTGCGGGATACTTTTAATCGATTAATCGATTACTCGTTCATCGATATTACCAACCCTACCTAGAAGAAGCAGGCATGAATGCAGAGGCAGAGTGCAACGCACCCAAGGTCGCGCTCAGCGCGGCGGTCAGGGGCACTTTGAAGGTAGAACCGCTTCCGAGAAACGTCCACCCGCAATTCAACGAGGGGCGCCGAAAGGCGAGGGCCCGAGCACTGCTCAAATCGACCGCCAACTGCCCGGGACTGGCAGCATTTGTAGACGCGGCCCAGTACGGGCGCAGCGACCGGTACGCGGCCGTCTCCATACGCTGGGATGGCACGATCATTAACGCGGTATCGGTCAAGGGGGTGACGTCCGAAGTGGCCGAACAGGTGACAATAGCCATGGCAATGGGGGACCCCGAACGTCCTTATGTGTACACCGTCTCGCGATCGGCGGCCACAGCATTCGCCTCGGGCTCGATATCGCGGGAAGCGGCGGCCGTCCTCGGCAACGAGGGAGCCGCGGGTCATCACATGGTCAAATGGTTTCTGGCCCACAGGGGGGCCGACGTGCACCGCGACTTTCCCAACGACAACGAGCTGGCGCACGACCGCGCGCGAGGACTCACGCACCGCAGCCATCGTGGCGAGCGAAGTGGCGGGGAAGGAGGGGAGCACCGAGACCCGTGGCTCACCTTCAACGAAACAACAACGCACTATCAGCTGTCGAGGAGGGCCTTCCCGCTCCCCCACGCTAAACTCAATAGACCACAGTCATCGATATTCAGAATGCTTCAGACAGGGTCGTTTCCCTCCAGAGGCAGACTGGGCCTTTATTCACAAGAGGTAGAGCCGCAATGTCCGGATTGTGGCGAATCGTACTGCTCGCTAGCGCACATGCTCTGGCAATGCTCCGCATTAAGCGTCACCGTGTTCAGTAAAGAAGACTGGGAGGGCGCGCTGCGAAGTGACGACCACGGAGGGGTTCCTCAGGACTCAATAAAGATATTTACGCTCCTCCGCGCGGGTCGCACCACAAATTATGACGGAAAATCTCTGGAATGGCGGCCCAGCGCAACGTCACGCAACGTCAAATTGACGTTTACGAAACCGGTCTTCCTGCGACGCTCCCTCACGGCATATTCCTTCAGCCAATCAGCAAGCTGACATGGTTGCTTCCTTGGGCCACCACCGCATTTTCGCGAAATTGCTGATGCACTGCACGGGCTTTTGCGCGCTACCGTCCACTTTCTTTTTAAAGTGCTAAAGTCGCAATATAGGTGCCAAGGACCACGAAAAAGTATTAGTCCATAAAATTTGCAGCTCCACGTCACGTTTCGTCATTCTGATAAAAACGCAAAAGTGCATTTTGCAAAACTTCCGTTTCCCGGCACAAACTTCAAAAAGCGTGACCTCTCGACAGCCAACGAGAGTCAACATAGCGGATAATGGCGGCCGTGCAACTGCCATGCGTGTCGAGAATAGAGCCTGTGTACTTCAAAGAAAAGCAAGAGCGGCGCGCTCCAGGGCTGTAGCAGGCGACGCGATGCAGCTCCCCTAGGTGCCTGTGCGCCTGCGCCGCTTCGCTTCGATGTGCGGCCGCACCGGACGCACTGGTGCAACGTGTTTGCACTGCCACGCTGAGCCGTGTTCACGCTAAGAGTGTACGACCCTGTACAAGGAAAACAAAGAATGCACAAGACAGACCGTCAACTTCCCTTTCAACAGCATTTTATTGCAGAAAATCGCGACTTGTATAACTCGGTGATGGCATGTTACATGCATGCATCACCTTCCAAGAAATTGATCCCATTTATCGCTCAAAGACACAAAAGGGGTGCACACACAATCTCACCTAAATTTTAAAATGGTATCGGGAGGCTTCAACAATTTCGCGTGTGAGTATGTCTGTTTTTACCTACAATGGCAAAAGCATTACAAGGCACAGGCTTCAATCTTGCTACATTTACTGGAATGACATGTATATTTTATTGAGCGCTAGTTGTTTTTAATGTTATTTCTGTGCTAATCTCTCGTCCAATTTGGCAACTGCACGCCTGCGGCGTCAATACGTGGTGTATAAATGCAAAAACAGAAGCCTATCAACGTTTCAGAAACCGATATCTAAGGTCCTTAGATAAATGCATGCGACGGAAGGGATTGCGGATCCGGAAACACGCAATAGGCGCCATGTTTTGGACACCACCTATCATTCGTAGTGAAGGAGAACGTGCCTCATCTCGCGACTATCAGCAGTTCAAATTCTGGAAGACCACCGCTTAGACGAAATACACAGAGAAAAATTACACACAGATTCTTTGAGAACATACATCGAATAAATTTGAGTCAAAAGGCCACTTTTTTTTAGATGCGAAGCAGCTTATGGCGGGGGCTTTGTCCGTCCTGCGTCCCGCGGCGTGCCACACCCCCACGGCGAGTCCCCTCCCCCTCTCTCGCCTCTCCTACGCTCCCCCCTTTCTCTCCTCTAGGAATCCTCTACTGCACGGAGCCGCGCCTGCGTGCCACACCCTCACAGCGCAAGCGCGTCCCCTTCCCTCTGTCTCCTCTCCTACGCTGCCCCCTTTCGGTCCTGTAGGAATCCTGAGCGGCTCGCATGACAGGTGGTGCGACAGCTGCATACCCCGTTGGGGTGCCACAGTAGTTCCGCGCAGGGGCGTAGCCAGGGGGGGGGGGGGTTGGGGGGGTTCAAACCGCCCCCCCCCCGAAATTTTTTCCGCACACCCCCCCCCCCCCGCCCCACTTACCCACCCTTTGTTCACGCCGCTTCGCGCTGACATAATTCAAGGAACCGGTGCTACTATATCACAATTTCATTCCTGGGCGCTTCCGTTTGGGTTGGTAATTTACAGCGAATCATTTCTGCATATGGAAAAAAACTGTCACGGTGTTTCTCAAGGCTTTGACGCTCTCTAAGGTTTTGGGCGAGAATGTGGCGGCCGCATTCTGAAGCAACAAATGCGGCAGCCGCATTTTAGATGAAGGCGAAAATGCTCGAGGCCCGTTTACTTAAATTTAGGTGCACGTTAAAGACCCCAGGTGGTCGAAATTTCCGTATACATTTCCACCGCTTCCCTTCAGGTGCCGGTTAGGCCGCGCTCGCGCAGGATCTTAGGCTACGTTCACACTTGGTCTCGGAGCTGTCGGAAGCGGCAAAATCTTGCAAAAATCCGCCCGCCTAGGCGGCAAAACAGGCAGAAAAACAAGCGGGGAGCCAAATCGGTCTCGGACCAATTTTTTCGCTGTGGCGAAGCGGAAACGCGGCGGAAAGTCGTTCTGCTCGACCGGAAGCTACACTAGCATGCAAACAACCGGTCGTAAAATTGAACATGGCACCAAAAGTGTAGGCTGCAATACTGATCGACGCGATCAAGAATCACCCCTTGCTTTACGACAAGAGTGGTACTAAAACGTACTGTCAGCAATACTCGCGATAGTATTCAATGTCGCGCGACCGGAGGTGCGGCAACGAAGCCTTGGCGTGACCCAACTTCTCACGCTTTTGCAAAGCGAGGCGAACCCACCACCACCATTTCCAAGGTGTCCGCGTCTTCCGTTTATTCATTGTCGATTTCTAGAAAACAAGTAGGTAGAAGTATAAAAGCCATTCTTCTTCCACTTCCATGGCAGACAATAGTTGGGCAGATTCCTCGTTGGCGCTCCATAGTTCGTGCACGTGCACGGTATGTTGCTGAAGTCGCGGGGTGCTTTTCTCGTCGCGACGATAGATTGGGAAGCGTAGGTCTCACGTAGGACGCGCAGGCTTTGGCGAGCCCCAACACAAGGGCCAGCCCGGGTTTTAGCTTTGGTGTTCCCGTTGCCGCTTTGGTGTCCTGGAGGCGCCGACAATAATACGAAATGATGAAATGTTATTACAACTTGTAAATAAAAGCTATTAAAGAAATATAATCACGCCTAGGCACCAACCTGTGACTAAGCGCTACAGCGCTCGTGTGAGGAGAATCACGGAACGCCAACGAGGAATTTACCGAAGGTCGCAAATGACACGCGAAGTTGCACAAAATGATCACTTTTGATGACGGGTGGGTCAATGAATGAACATACCGCTCGAAATAATGCGATAATGAGCGCCACCACGCCGACAAACGTATGCAGACTAGATGGATGTGGACGAAAGCGGCAGCGGCGGTAGCAAAACAAATGTGAACAACTTGGACATGCGGCCGCTTTGGCCTTTCCGCCCGCTTGCCGCTTCCCAAGTGTGAACGTAGCCAGTCTGCGCGCGAAACGTCTCTTGTATGCGATTGCGCCCCTACGGAAGGCTGGTTGTTACTGTTGTGTTGTTGAATCCCAAACCAGCAATTGCGCAAGTTGCTGTTGTGTTGTGGAATCTCAAACCAGCAATGTACACACGAAGGGGTTGATGCCAGCAGTGAAATTCCACCGACTCGCAACAGAATGAACGAAACAGACAGCCGACAAGCATGGATTACTGCTGTGCGCAGTACAGCGTAAGTAAACTCTTGTTGCAGGCGCTGACAGTTCTCGTCGGAGTTCACGCGTCCTGAGAAATTGATTATGTGCACTATGCACTGAACAAGACCGGAGTTCATTCCTGCATCACTAGTAGAGCACTGCACGGGCCAATTTTTTCAGCCCGGGCCCGGCCCGGGCCCGTTTTTACGTTGGGCGGCCCGCCCGAGCCCGATCAAAACTTTTATGGCGAGACCCGGGCCCGGCCCGAGCCCGGAAATAATCTACGTTACCCGCCCGGCCCGGCCCGCCACCCCTTTACCTTAGGCCCGAGCCCGGCCTGAGCCCGACACGAAACCGGCCCGAACCCGGCCCGAGACCGAAAAATAATGTTTTTCAGAGTTGAGAAGCCCGAGAATAACTCGCTGCACGTTACATGCACACCACCAGAAAGCCCGAGCCCGGCCCGGACCCGCGTCAAAAATACCCGAGCCCGGCCCGGGCCCGGGTCAAAAAGCACACGCCGTCCCCGAGCCCGGCCCGAGACCGTGAAAAAAAGTTGTCGCAGTTTCACCTGAAAGGCGAAGCATCAATTGCGATAGCAAATTTGTAGAGAGCTATACGGAGTAATGATAGTAGCTTTATCAGCTGTATAAACTTGGACATGCAGCAGCACCGGCAACACGCAGAACTGTTGTCGATGCCGTCGGCGTTTTGCCCGCGGTCGCACAAAATGCGTGCGGCGTTGGTGACTGTTGCCGGAGCCTCTGATATAAATAGGCACTTGGTGCCGCAGCTAAACGTCGCCTCCCTTCCCTCCCCCTCCCCCACGGCCTTTCGCGCGTCGGAAGAAGGCGCGTTTGCTCTACACATATGGTGATTGTAAAGGAGGAAAGAGACGCCTACTTCTGCAGCCCTTAAGAGAGCACGGCGCAGAACGCGCGTTTGTTCCCGCCGTGGGTTCACTCCCCGTGAAAGCGCGCGTCCCTCGCGCCCTTTCACTGGCACATAGAGCGTTCGGCGGTACGCGGCGACGATTTCATCCCCATTGACGTCATACGGAACCTCACGGCGACGGCGACGGCAACGGCGACGACGACGGTGACGCCGACGGCAGAAATCTGCTTTGGAGTGTCCATATAATTGCTATCGCAATAAAAAAACTGCTCTACCCGGCCCGGCCCGGCCCACGGGCCGGGCCGGGCCCGGGCTTTCGGGTAAGCCCGAGCCCGTGCAGTGCTCTAATAACTAGTACACCAATCAGTCGAGATTCTGTGAGGTACAAGGCCGCTTCCTGTTTGCACCGGCGTAAGTGAAGCAGAAATGAGTTGCACGCACTACTTAAAATGCGTACACATGCCATATCTATGCTGTGCGGTGAAATATTCTGTACAATTCTGAATCTGTTGACGTAAAGGCAAATGACGGCTGCACACTCGCACACAGCGGAAGACACAGCGGCCCATGCACTTGCCGCAGGAAATGCAACCCTCTCGTGTGAGGGAGCAGGGTGACGAAAGCTTCGAAAAAAAAAAGCCTTCCCCGTTTTTGCGCGTACTTAAGTTTTCTAGCGCAAAGACGCAACGAACAAGCTATTGCTATGGGAGTAGGTATAGCATGGTCACGCATGCATTTTCACGCGTATAGCTGTCCTTGACTTGTGAAACGCACTTCGCCCCGACGAGGACGACGCCATCTACGCTTAACGGAAATTAACATATAATGATGTCTTCTCCGTTCGGGCGGGTCGTCTCAAATATGCGTTTTCGAAGACTGGTCCATTCAGTGGCGCGATGAGAGACCGTTGCTCCAAACGCCCACTGTACCTGTCGTGCTTACTGTATTTTACTGAGCTTGCTTTACTTTTTACTTAATTTCTTCACAAGCACACGCGAGGGGGGGGGGGGGGTGGGAGGGGGCCCCCGTCCCATGTCTTTGATATACATGTATAGAGTCTGCTTAAACTACCGATATATATTATCGATCACGTCACGTAGAGAAAAGCAGACGCATGCCCCCCCCCCCCCCCCCCCCCCCCGCAAAAAATTTCTGGCTACGCCCCTGGTTCCGCGGTATGAAAATGACGGAGCGCGCGCGCCTCATTCTCCCTCCTGTGCAGCGCCGCGATGAGCGCTCGGGCCGCTGCCGCGAAACCATCTCACGCTCAAGCTAACCATCTCCCCACTGCTTCGCATCCACACATGATTCCCTTTAGCGGGAGATCGAGTAATTTTTTTTATCCTGCCGACGATTTTCAATCCAGAGAAAGAAGTTGCTCAAAGCTCGACATTACCAGGTTGGAGTACTAATATATATTCCGTTATTAATATCATATAGGGACTCGAGAATATGCTGAAGTGGCCGCAATATGTTTGCAGTTCTGTGTTGGATCTTTTAAAAGAAACAAAACGTTTACCGTGCTAATTTTTCTAGCTTCACACTACTTCTCTGTTCAGTATTCATTTCGCCGAAATTGATTTCAGAAATTCTTTATTATTTGATTTTTATTCTCTTCGTCATAAAGACGTATTTACTATTTTTTAAGTTTGTGTGGCTGTTTAATTACATATTATACTTGTTGCTCCTGTCTTTATTATAATCTGTCGTTCTTCGCTTGTGCTAGAATATTTAATGAATGCATCTTAAACTACGTCCTGCTGCCCAATTCCTGGCATATTAACTTAGTGAGTACACGCCATAAATGGGGATCTTCGTCGTCGTTACCATCATCATTATTGCCACTCCTGCGCATGGCAAAGGAGACGAAAACTCCTTCCTCGGCAGCTCGTTCGTCCAAAACTGAAGATTTCTGGACGCTCCCGGAACCGCAGACGGCAGTCCCTGCAAAGGCCAGCCATCGTCGGTGGCCCCTCGCTCCTCTTCAGCCAAGCACCGTCATTACGTGCCTACGAAGCATTCAGGGCCTTTTGGTACAGGCTGTGCAGCAGCAGCAGAAGCGGCGATGGCGGTTGCTGATGTGGCCTCGCATCTAGGCATGGTGGTTGCATCGTTGAGCAGCGAGGTGCAGTACTGCTACCAGCTGCGATCACGTGTTCCCCCTCCCCCAAACGCCTTGATGCCGTTCGCGCAGGAAAAGAGGCTTTGGGTGGCCGCCGTGAACGCGAACGAAAACAACGATCGCGTTAGCAGCCGCCTGGCAAAGCTGTGGCGTCCTCTCCGCGCCGCTGACAAGGAGCCCTTCCAGCGCAAGGTGGTCGAAGCTGCCGCCGTCCACCGAAGGAAGTACCCGGACTACGCGCACAACCCGCGTGAGGCCCACCGTCGCAGTGCCATGCAGGTTTCCAGCAAGCTGAAGAACTACAGTTCCTTGGACAAGGAGCAGCAGCCGATTACTTCCACGGTCGTGGCCCAGGGTCAAGGCAGCCCGGAGTCTCAGCAGCTGCTGCATCCGCCGCCATTATCGCCCACGCCAAGGAGCAAACACCGTGCTACCATCAGTGCCGCTCGAGTCAGCGCTTCGGGTGCCGGTCAGGTAACGGTGCTTTGTGTTCCGACGACCACTGTCCCGGCCACGAGTAAGGATCTCGAAGAACAAGCGGCGCCTGTAAAAGTGGCCGCTTTAAGAGCTTTGGCAGAATTGTTTAAGAGGCAGCCGAAACACTTCCACAATTATGCAGAGCTCACCTTGATCAAGATCTTCGGAACATTCAAGCAGCCCGAGAGAGAAGTGAGCAGTGCGGCCGCGCTGTGTTCCATGGACGCTGCTCCTGTGCTACCCTCAAGCAAACAATGCGGCTCCTGCACTCACGCATCGGGGACTCGAATGACCAAGACGTTGACATCGCTGCAATCAAGGTCATGTCCCGTCTCGTGGAAGTGCATCCAAAAAGGATAATTGTGGAGCTTCTGCCTCAGATGATGCCCGTTTTGCTCAAGGCATATGATCACAGCGAGAGTTCTGTACGGAAGGCGGCAGTATATTGAATGGCGACGCTGCATTCCGTGGTCGGCTCTGAATTGATGAATTCAAACTTGGTTCCAAGTTTGAACAAGTGGACACAGGGCTTCAGCAGCGGAAGCACTACCTTGCTCCCCTTAAAATACAGCACCTTCCTCCGGCAACACCTAAAGTGGGGGGGGGGCTACCCAAGCAGCACCTCCCAAGCCAATGTTTCCCCTTGGGCTGCAACCATTGTTTCGCTGCGGCTTTGCCAATAACTATGGCCCCACGCTGAGCTTTTGTTGTTGCAGCATCCTGTTAGTAACACGGTACCTGTTTATTACGTAATAACAAACGTATTATATGCTTTGCGCACGAGTGTCACTGTTCACGTAGTCATCACATCCAACAGTCAATATTTATGAGTTCGTAAGAATATATTATTGAAATGGAACTAATTACCTTCCTATCTGCAATGAAATGCCGTACTCCTATCAAAACAGATGTCTGCTTGGCGGGACATGACTTTGGACAAAGCATTTTCATTAAAAAGCATCACGCAGAAGCTCCTATGGGACTTACCTAGAACATGCGTAAGCATTTCCTACTAATCGGCTGCTTTTCTTCATGGTATGCTGCTGTGTTTGTTATGGCGAGAAACGCCGCGAAAGTCGCATAGAGAAACGGAGAAACGCGGTTGCAACGCCGCGATGCTAATTTACACCCCGTCATCTTGCCCGTAGTGTCGGGCAGCATGAGTTTCTTTCTTCTTCTTCTTCTGTTGCAGTAGCTCTTGGTCGCCATCATCATCATCATCCAGTAACTCTTGTTGCTGTTGTTACCCGCTCATCCCAGGTGCCTCCTTCAGTTGCTTCTGTCGTAACCTATACATTGCCGCTGACGCTCTGCATTTTTGTTACGGTTGAGAAACACGATAGACGTGTGGTTTTGCGCCGCTCCGTGGATACGAAAATTGTGTGTCGTGTGTTTTTTCTTCGAGACAGCGACCATCGGCTTTTGCGTGAAATGTTGCAGCTCCGATTAGTTCATTATCTTCCTAATATAGTAGTGGCATCAGATGCCTAGATGTCCCACAGGCTCCTCGGGTTTTCTCGAGGAGGTCGTTGACTCGTTTCTTGAAAGTTAGATTCTGTCTGGAGTGCATTTTCACTGCAGCAATTTCTGGTGCA
The DNA here is from genome assembly GCF_013339745.2 of Dermacentor silvarum. Lineage (NCBI taxonomy): Eukaryota > Metazoa > Arthropoda > Arachnida > Ixodida > Ixodidae > Dermacentor > Dermacentor silvarum. Next base: position 347,382,445 of record NC_051154.1, on the reverse strand, counting down.
CTTGTGGACTCGATTTTCCCAGATCCTTTGTTCTGTGCACCTTATGTAATTCGTCCTTATCAGGATGTACATGCGGGCCCCGTTAAATGTGTATACCTCCTGGAGTTAAGACATTTTTCTTTAAATTGAATTCGGAAACACTTCCTGTTAGAAGCTGGTTGAACTGGAAGGTCTGCTTTGTGCCGTGGTCTGCGAATTGTCGACACTGTACACGTGCTGAAACCATAGATCACTTTTTCCTAGATTACACTGATGCTATATTTTTGGAGGACATTCTAGAATGGATATCTTAAAAGGACATTGCCATCACTTGTGGGCCTCCCTATAAAATGTTCATAGTACTGGGTTTATGGAGCCTATAGAGATCTCAACTGTTAGCCGCTGCGTAGGCTCAGTCAGCTAAGGCGTTGGGCTGCTGAGCACGAGATCACGGGATCGAAACCCGGGCGCGGCGGCCGCATTTCGGTGGAGCGAAATGCAAGAACGGCCGTGTGCTTACGTTGTAGTGCGCGTTAAAGAATACCAGGCGGTCGAAATTCATCCGGAGCTTTCCACTACGGCGTGCCTCATAATCAGAAAGAAGATCTAGATTGTGCGATCGTCATACCCAAAGGCCGTGATCTACAAGATCCTTCTATCGTGAAAGTGCGGCTTATGTGAGAACTGTGATCGCTATGCAGGAGTCCCCACCTGACTGGATGCACTTGTTCGACGCATGTGTGTTTTTGCCCGAGTTTTAAGTCTGTAGCTACATCCACACTGTAATAAATCTTCAGTTTAGTTTTCTATCTAATAAAAAAAAGGATGGGTAGCGCAGTGATTAAGATACCTGAATTTGAATAAAAATGTCGCCTGTTCTCTCACTGCGCAAGGTTCTTCTTTTTAATAATTTTTATTATTTCATTTTCTATATATATTTCACTTTATTTTATTATATCAAATTTTTAAAGTTTTTAATTTCATGTTATTAATACAACGTTTTGTTTATGCAGTGAAAGCGTCCAGAGTGAGCGACTGATTTTCTCTAGTGAGTCGACACAGAAATGCTTACGCATTGAAGATTGTGCAGATCCCAGGCACTGTGGGAAGCTAATGTTGTGCGAAGGAATTTGCATGTACCTGGCCATCCAGCATTGTTTTGGGTTCCGCAAAATGATTTCCGGTGGACCAACATGTTCCTGCAAATAGAGTAGCTGTGTGTGTTGGCCACGAGCATACGTGTGGGACGACAATGGCACGATGACAACCACGTTGTATTCGATCATATGGCAGCAAAAGCCTCAGTTTTGCGCCGGCCGTTCAATGCGAGCCTACGAAAGGGTGATCACTGGGTTAAGCAGTGGACGAGCGCAAACGAGAGAAATTCAGATGGGGCGTCATCAGCGACTACGTTGTATACAATCGCGCGTACACATGGCTGTTTCATGTGATGTGCGTTAAAACGACGATGACTTTCGACTTCGGCGAAGACAAACGTCGCATAGTTTCTAGGCAACGTCAGATGCTAGGAGGAGAATAATGTAAAAAGTGGGCTGGTCCCGGCGATAGTGCAGTCTAGGACGACGCCTCCAAGCGCGAACTGTCACAAGGAAAGAAAGCGACAAAGCATCACGGGGTGCACGCACCGAGTGTTTCGAAGAGCTGGGCGGCTTCGGAACGAGAGAAGCATGCGTGTGATCTTGGCTATGACGAAAAAAAAAACATCGTGGCTAACTCGCCTAAACTCGCGACGCAATAAACGGAAGCGTGATGAAAAAGAAAGCGGTGGACCAGTAAAAAGAACAACAAAGACGTTAAACGAACAGTTGAATAGCACCGCCGGATACTTGAACTCCAACACGAGACAGGGCCGTGCGAGACCAGAATGGCCGCGAGACCAGAACGACAAGCCGCGAGCCTTGTGCAATCTTCGGCGCCTTTCCGTTTCGTTGTCCATCACTGAAAAATAAATGGACCGAAATTCTGAACATAAGAAACTGACACATCTTGCAGAGGCCCCTGCCTAATTGCTAACGCTCCATTATGATTTTTTTGCGGATACTTTATCACACATTCAATGAAATAGAAATCAGGTGGGGAAATAATTTTTTCAAACACCCATGTGGCACGAAGGCAGCAGTAGAGGATCCATATTAACGAAACTTTCTCTTTCGTATGCTATATTTAGCTGCGATCGACATATTAAATTATAGCCTTAAGTGCGAAAACTACGTTCCGGTTGTGAGGCACGCCGTAGATGGGTGATCCGGAGTCATTTTGCCCACCTGGGAATCTGTAAACGTGCAGACATTGCTTGGTGTGCGAGCGTTTTTACGCGTAATTATACGCCATCGGAACGCGGTCGCCGCTGCCGGTGTCGAACTCTCGACCTCGAGCTCAGCAGCGCGACGCCGCAGCCACTAAACCACTTCACTACTGTCGATGGTTTTAGTTACGAGTTTACCGTAAGAAGAGGACAGTGCGATGGCAATGGTGCACACTCAAAGTGTGGTGGCTGTTCGAGAGTAAGGACAAACACGAAATCCAATGGAACGATAAGTATAAAGAAAGATGTGTGGTCACGTGGCATTGTGCTGGCGTCTGCTGTCTAGACTGTGTGATGCTGGTCAATCACCTTGCGGTGCACTTTCGCGCCTTTCTCCTCCCGGCGTGTGCTGTAGCTCCGGGGTGTGCATATTCGTGCGCACTTTCAGCGAGGTGCGTAACTGAGAAGGCAATGAAAAGTTGATCCAGCTATGTGCACAGGTGAGCCGAACAGTACTTGCGTTGCTTTGTTAGGAGCTTGTGGACATTTCGATAACAGTGCTGTCATTTATGATTAACTTTCCGGGAACCTCAGTGTAAAAAAGGGTATGAGAAAAGTATGACAACGATTAGATTATCATGCGCATCAGCGTTCTGTTTGTACATACCGCATGCAACGACCCTGATATTTTACGCTTACGACTAGGGTTGTACGAACAGTGAAATTTCATCTCGAATCAAATTCGAATCGAATAGTGCCGACTAGTTGCCAAAAATAGCGAATACCGAATCGAATATTGAATACAAAAGATTTTATTGAAAATTTACAGAAAGAACAAAGAAATTACGCATGCTCATGTCCTCGAGCACACAAAACGGTTTGTGACTGTTACCGCGAGGCTGCAAATTGTCATGCAGAAACAAGCTGTTCCACATGTACTGGCTTCAGGTTCTCTCGCCGCGATGTTACGTTGTTTCCTGTAGTTGAAAACATGCGTTGAAAACTGCAGTTGAAAACATCCGCCGCGGTCAGACGAATGCGCAAGCAGGACCTTGCCCTTTCCGCAAGCCTTCTATGTGCTGTGAGCAGATGAGTCATGTTGATTCGTGATCCCGGGTGCAACACAATATAAGCGCGCGGCGACGGTAGTTAAGACAGGATGTGAAGGAAGATTTTTGTGCAAAAGTGCTTTACGGCGCTTGCGGCATACGCGACCGAACTACGCAAAAGTCGGTGCCTTCGTTTCGGAAGCGAAGTTGTGGGCTTGACAGTTTCTCATAAGGTTTTATCTATTTTTACATGCAGAAATCCATAATCTCTTTTAATATAAACGCGCTCGCTTCTGAACCAGGAAACTGGTGAAAGTTTTAACGAAAGACCTACTGTAACGACGTTAGCATTAGTTTTAACCACACCTCCCTAACCAAGTTGCACCATTTGCCTTTGTCGCGTTTTAGATATTCCTGCTGTCGAATTATTCGAAACTTCGAATACTAGCTATTCGAAATCGAATCGAATTATTCGATTAGATATTATTCGATTCGAATTATGAACTCGAATATTCGCACGCCCCTACTTACGACTCCTTACAGTTTAGAGGCAATCGCTTACAATATTTATTCGCTCAGTACTGAATAGCTTACAATGCACGTAGGGTGTAATTATAAATTACATATCAATTTTCCGAACACGTTATGTGCTTCTAAGTTTTTGTTTCGTTGATTGGCTTCGTCGCCTCCCTGAGAGGGGGCAACAGAGCTTCTCAGGACCTTCATTAAAGTTCTTTGTCTGTCTGTCTGTTGATTGGACAGCGAAGCTTTGTAAACTTTACGGTCGCTGTATTTTCCATTCTTGTCATGCACAGTAGTGGTATATATATCTTCAATAACGTTTTCTGCTGAAAGGTATTTGTTGGCGGTACAACATCACATCAATTTGCACATTTACCACATTTACAGGTTGCCCCAAAACGGGGCGTTTATGTTGAATGACAGTTAGGAACTTGTTAAGCAGAAGTTATCAACACCCACGCTTTAATTCGATCAGTAACTAGTGCCCCTCTGCGCAGCAGCCGCGACTCTCCAGCAGCAGAATCACTCGGAACAGTTCGCACGTGCATCGGTCACTCGCACTCGAGACTACACAGAGCTGTTACGCGCTACATTCCATCAGAAACGACTATTAGTTATTTTTAATAGTGAATTCTGGAATCTAATATGATCTGAATAGCAAGTACCAATCGATGAGACGTCGCGCGGGACGCAGCCGTAGCCAGTGCCACGAGCCCTGCGCGCCGCCGTCCAGTATGACGCCAGGTTTGGCTCACGTTGCACCATGGCCACATTGAACAGCTTGCAAGATGACCTGGTGAATTGCCCGTACAGGGACTCTGGAACCGGGGGGCGGGAAGGGGGGCAGGGCTCCCCCACTTTCCGACTGTTGACGCGGAAATCAAATTTTTGACAGGAGCTATTGTTAAATTTTCAAACTGGTGGTTGTGTGGTCAAATGCTTTCTTGAAGGCCGATGATCAACTGTACGTGCAACGGTGGGACGATGGCCGGTTAAGAAGCCACAAATTAAGGACACGCCACTCTACATTCCAGTAACCAAACTCTTCGTTAAATCACATCTATGGAAACAGATGCAGAAACAATTGGTGGAATATTGACTTACACCTGGAGAGAGAACAATAACACATCAATGAATAAGAAACATTTCCACATGTCACAGCACTTCCCTACAAAATAATACACAAGCCAGGCAATCACCGGAGACTGTGTATTTCTAAACTACCTCTTAAGATCCAATAAAACTGACCACAACTGTTGCAATTGCGGAAAACCTGCACAAAAGATCGATGATAAGTTCATAAACGGTCCCTAACAAGAAAGGAAAGAGTACTCTTGACACGCAAATATCCAAACACCACAGAATACAAGACTGAAATAATCAAACACCAGCGTACATACCAAGCCCTTGAACTCGTAAACAAAATCAACCAAATTATTTATCAAGCCTACCTGCCCCAATCTTGGCTCCACGGCAGCCATCATTCGGTAACGCAACTGAACGGAAACCGATCAGTCAGGTATAACAGCGTATCCTCAGCTCAAACTCTCTCAGTGGCACAAGCAAGACAGCCATAAAAGGATATGAGAAAGTATTAAAGAAGTTCGAAACTTTATTGGGTATCAACCTTTATACAGCCCTGTTAGGCCCATGCGAGGAATTACTGAGGATGCTTCAACGCCCAGTTTACCACGCTGCAGGAGCATTAGAAACAGAAGAGGCTCTTTGTGACCGCTTGTCAAGGCTACGGTCTGACGCCACATTTGTCGTCCTATGGCAGCAGACGAACTCAAAAACAGCAGAGTTAGGTCTAAAGCAACTTCGTGTGCCCACAGTTTCGCAGCCGCCCAGAAGGCTTCAATTCATATGCAAGCCTGAGGAGCCCGCAGCGCTTGACGGCAAGTCATCATAGAGGAAAGAGTTTTTTGCCACTATGGATCGTATTACCAGCGAGATCTGACGGGGATTTGAAGTTTTGAACAGCCTGGCAATCAGCAGCTGAACAGCCTCGAGCGCATTTTGACTGACGCTGCTGAATGGTTGAAACTTCGCGACAAACGACCTAAATGAGCTTTTAGGAGCACACAGCTGCAGATTTTGACATCAGCAGGTCTTCAGCGCAGCTCGTGCTTCTTCCAAAGCTCATGCGCGACGAGGGTCCACGCGCAAGTGAACGCATTTTACAAATTCTGCAGGGGAAGTCTGCAGATATGCGTAAGATGATGGACCAGATTGTCGAGTACCTGCAACTCGTGTTTCCTGTACCTGCGTCAACTGCTTCAGGAGACCGATCTTTCAGTGATCTTATGCGAGTAAAAACATTTTTGCCCAATCGAATGACGCAGAGGAGGTTGACACACGTTCTGCTCCTTCACGTGCACAAGAAGACAGCTGCGGAACTGCACTTGGAAACCATTATAAAAGAGTTCGTGTCTACAACTACAGCACGAAGAGCTACCTTTGGCCTTCTTTGACAACCTATCCTGCCCAACGCCCTCTGGTCATGCTGCAGCCATGAAGCTCGTGAATCTGCGATGATAGCTTTGTACGCAGTGTCTACTTTCTTGCCTACTTGTATCACATCTGTGTACTTGTGTCAGTTCACATTTGCTTCACTGCGGGATAGAATGCAGAAATATTAAAAATGATTTTTTTGCCGCTTTCGAACCCGTTTTGTCATTTGCGTGGTCTGCGCCGGTTTTCATCTTCTTCTTCTTTCTGGGGTTTTACGTGCCAAAACAAGTTCTGATTATGAGGCACGCCGTAGTGGAGGGCTCCCGATTAATTTCGACCACCTGGGGTTCTTTAACGTGCACTACAACGCAAGCACACGGGCGTTTTTGCATTTCGCCTCCATCGAAATGCGGCCGCCGGGGCCGGGATTCGATCCCGCGACCTCGTGCTCAGCAGCGCAACGCCTTAGCTGACTGAGCCACCCCGGCGGGTCGCGCCGGTTTTCAGTGGATTTTCAAAGTGCATACCAATGCAGAATAAGCGAGGATGGAAATATGTCAAATTTATTTCGGCGAACATGAATTAAAACAGTAATTGATGGCATTAAAATTATACGAATTATAAAATAATAAAATGTAATGTACATAAATGCGAATTGACGAACATTGAGAAAAAAATAATAATCACAACATACAAAGACGACAATACTCCCCCCGTCACTCCCGAAAACGTTCCGGAGTCCCTCTGCCCGTACAACCCTTTCCACAAAGAGTGGTCGGCTCAACATATACATGACCATGTGCCGCAGGGAACACCCTCCGTGCCGCCTTAACCTTTTCCCTTTCACCAAGGATCACATGGCGCCCGCGAACGCTGAAGACTACCAGAGGGACCTCGCCACCTGCCCGGACCGGTCGTCGACATTCTGCACAGCGACCAGGGACGATCCGGAACCAGCCTTTGACCTCCGCGACCTCTGAGTCGCGCTTCTGCAGCGTCGAGTCCTCGATGAACAAGCCAGTGTCCCATCCCAGGGCCTCGGCATAACGCGTTTCCTGCACTGCCTGCAGAGCTCGTGACATGCAACGAGGTGGTGACGATACCTGCATCCAGCCGTTCTTCATGCTGCGCTCTTCTTGCTCCCCGTCCACTCCATCGACGCCGCACTCGTGAGTGCTGCTGCTCGACGAGCTGTGGCGTGCGCGCAGCCAGCATCTCATCGTTTGAACACTGCAGGGAAGCAGGTGCTTCTGTTGGGTCTCCTGGAACATCAGGGTGCTGCTGCATTGTGAGAGCAGCTAAGGCTTCCGGGAGGTTTGCCGTCATGTTAGATGACGAGCTACTGGAGCCGCTGCTTGTCGAGCTGGATGACAGCTTGCGCTTCACCTTCCTTGTCCTTTCGCAGCTACGAAGTAGCGACGGTTGGCAAATCCGGTAGCCGGGCAGGCTCTGACGGAATAGACGAAGCTTCGGGAGCACTGGTTCGGGCAGCCAGGTTCTGATTGCAGACGTGTAACGGCTTCACCGCTTCAGCGCACACGTAAAGGCAGCCAGCGAGGCTCGTGAACACAAGCCGCGAGCCTTGCAACAAACTTCGTCGTCTTTGCCTTTTCGTTGTCCGTCACTAAAATAGAAACGGGCAGAAATACAGAACATCAAAAGGCAACCCATCTAGCAAGCGCCTCCGAGTGGGTGGTAAAACGCTGTTGTAAGGTTTTTGGCAATTAACCACATATTCAATCAAATGAATTGAGGGTAGGAAATTACTTTTTTCTCATGCAGCCACGTGCCTCGAAAGCAGATGTAAAGTTGCCGTGTCAATAAGTTTTTGTACGCCTTTTTTAAGCGAAGCTTTATAGGCCCACATATTTCGGTTGTTGTGGCGGTGTCACGCTGAAAAGTGTGCCGATCCTGGCGATAGTGCAGAAAGGGTCCAAGCTCATTGGCCCATACAAGGGACGAAAAGGAGAGAAAATGAAAGAGAGAGAGCATGAATAAAAGAAAGAGAGAAAGAAAGACCGAGAGAGAGAGAAAGATAGAAAATCACCACGATGGTCAGAGAAATAGAGAGAGAAAGGAAGAGAGAGAGAAAGAAAGATAAAAAGAGAGCGAAAGAATGAAAATCATCACAAAGGTCAGATACACACATGACAAGCTTCGCTTGACCCCATTTTCTCGACAGGGGAAGGGCTGCTGTTTTTTTGGCTAGCAATTACAACATTTTGAGTTTTCTTGCGCAACAATTCTAATTTAATTATGACGCATGCCCCTGGGGGGGGGGGCAGAAAAATTATGGGGTTTTACGTGGCAAAACCACGATCTGATTATGTGGCACGCCGTAGTGGGGGACTCCGGAAATTTGGACCACCTGGGGTTCTTTAACGTGCACCCAGATTAATTTTGACCATCTGGTGCCCCAGCGGATGTGAGGGTCAGGTCGAGGGTGCTTTGCAAGAGGCCATCGATGTGACGGAGCGGTATCTCATCCCCACTGGGCTAAGGTGCTCGCCCGCCAAATCCGAGCTCTTACTCTACAAGAAGAGGCCTAGAGGCGGTTCTCACCGGTTCTGGAAGCCAGCAACGGAGAGCCAGATTACGTTATTCACTGGTAACGGCTCCCCAGTTCCGCGGGTGGACACTATCAGGGTCCTAGGATTGTTTATCCAGTCTAACGGGGCCAATGGAGCCTCCGTCAAACGCATTTGTTCCAAGACCGAAAGTGCCCGAAAGTGCCCCGAAAGTGACCGAAAGAATCGCCAACAGGTACCGCGGAATCAGGGAGGACAATCTGATCCGGATTATCCACGCATTTGTGCTATGCCACCTCGCTTATTCGGCGGCCATGCACAACTGGCCCGTGTCGGACCGCAACAAGATCAATGCCCTAATCAGAAGAGTATTCAAGCTTGCCCTTCGCCTTCATGTCCGAACGAACACAGAAGACCTCCTCAAGTTGGGCATTCACAACACGTTCGAAGAAATTGTTGAAGCCCAAGAGTTTTCTCAGTTTGTCAGACTGTCCGGCACCCCAGCGGGCCGAGCCATACTTGGCATGCTGGGACGTAACTGCATGGTCGTCGGTCCCGACGCTGTGAAGATGCCCAATGACATAAGATCCAAGATTTCCATACACCGGATGCCACGCAATATGCATCCGACCTACAACGAAGGACGAAGACGAGCCAGGGGTAAAGCTCTGCTAACCAGTGCCCGCTTGGACAAGGATCGAACATGCTTCGTAGATGCGGCTTCGTACGCTCAAGAAGAAACCTTCTCCTCAGTGGTCATCGACTGTGATTTGAAAATCATCAGCTGCGCTACCATCCGCACTTCTAGTTCCAGCGTAGCAGAACAGGTTGCCATTGCTCTTGCATTGACGGACGGTGTACATGACACGATTTATTCAGACTCCAAGACCCCTATCAGGGCCTTTCAGATGGGAATGGTGGCTCTCCAGGCTCTACGTATCATCCAAAACGCTAAAGACCTCAAACATCACTCATTGCTCTGGTTCCCTGCGCACCTTGGAAATATTGAGGGTGCCTCGCACAACCCTAACGAGGAGGCACACTCGGCTGCACGAGGTATGACTGACCGTGCGCCGGGTAATGCGTCCTCTCCAGGGCGACCCCAGCCTCTCTGCTCGTAACCCCCCCCCCTCCCCCCGAGATCCGCAAACACTATTACCTATTAAGAAGACTCCTGCCTCTGCCGCACTCATCGCTGTGCAGGGCCCAGGCAGTCATTCTCAGACTTCTACAAACAAGCACTTACGCGAGCCCTGCGGCACTGCACACAATGCACCCCGAACTGTTCCCAAGCCGGACTGCCCCCTGTGTGGTGGTTATGCGGACTTCGAGCATGTCTTGTGGGGCTGCGCCTCTGCCGGTCCCCCATTCTCCCAAGAGGAAATGATGACGCTTATTAAGGCCCATGATTAGACCTCCGAAATCATGGCAGTCCAGAGGGCCCACGAGAGGGCCGTCAGGTTTGACCTGACGGTCTCCGAGTGGGCCTAGCCAGGTGACGTGGAGTTTACTCGCGTCTATCGTGGACCAAATAAAGTTCACTTACTCACTCACTCACTCACCACCTTGCGTTCTTTACCGTGCACCCAATGCAGGGTGGCCGAGCGGTTTTGTATTCCGCCCCCATCATAACGCGGCCGCGCAGCCGGTATCCAACCCGCGACGTCTAGTTCAGCGGCACAACGGCATGACCACTACACTTCCGCCGCGGTGCTTAGTTACGAGTTTACTGTAAGAGGAAAGTGCGATATCAATGGAGCACACTTGTGATCCCTGTTTGAAGGAAAGGAAGAACCCGAAATCTGAAAGAACGATAAGTAGAGAAAGAAGCGTGGTCACGTGGAATTGTGCTGCTTTTCTTCTCACGGCGTGCTTCTCGCTCGGTCCATAAAATCCACCTCCGTGAAGTGTGCCGAGCATATTCTGCGGTTTTTGACCTTGCATCTGGGCAAACCAATTAGGTCCATCCTTCCAGCGTAGGTTAAAAACGCTTCCATCCTGAAGAACAATGAAGATCATAAATTATAACATCGCAGTTGGAACATACAAAACTGAGATCGTTTCGCGTCGCGGAAGAGTACTAGTTGGGATATGTCAACATTAATTCTCAGAAACGCATGTTTAAACGATGGCAACCTATCGGCTAGAAATAAGTACGAATCGCACACCTACACCCATGTTCCTTGCGGTACGCAAGAGTGGTACTATATTTATAAGGAGCTTTATGTTCGCAGCTTGTTGACATAACGATTTACTGCATCGTTGTGGTATTTTCAAATCAGCTAGCTGCTGCCTCACCACCGGACAGCCATGTACGGCTGCGCACAATTGCTATCACTAATAAAAACCGAGAAGTAAACGACACAGTGCTCACCTGTTGTCTTTAGGGATGCGGTAGAATTTCACGTCGCATGGCTCACTTCGTCTTGATGTGTTCGCACACCAGTGAACCACACACGAGCAGCGACAGCTGCGAGACATTGACGGGAAAAGCTGACAAATGTGCAACGGTAGGGTACCACACTGACCACACTGCTAGCGCGGAAGGCGAAAACAGCAAAACAGACCGCATAATGCCAGAAAAAAAATTGATGCCGTTTCGGCCGTTATCAGAACGGCCGACGACGAGCGCGGGCCGCTCCAGCCGCGCCGCCGATAGTTAAAGGCGAGGGAGAAACGACAAAGTTGAGAGAGGGTTGACAAGAAATAAAAAGGAAAAGCAATTTTGGTTTCGCATCCATCTCATGGACGGCGCTGCAATTCGCGTGGACAAAAAACCAGCGGAGTTTCCGGGGCCTGCCCATGCCTTCCAATCTATTGTGTGTGAAAAGTCCCATTTAGCCAGTTTCGTGCTCGGCTGCTGCTGTGTGCTGGCGCCCCGCCCCATCTTGCTGATACCGCAGAAGTGGAATACGTGACAGCGGGACTTCGCTACAAAACCCATCCACTGTCCCTTCAAGGATTTCGTCCACGTAACGCTGTCCAGTCAGTGTCTGATCGAAGAAGATGCGACCAATTATACCACCGTCCTAAATTCCACACCACACATTGAACGACCACTGGCACTGGTGCCGAGTGCGCTCCAACAGTGTGCATTATGGAGATGTACCTGGCCAGTTCTGCAAAAATTAGCTTTATCAGTCCAGATGACGTTGCTATGAAAGTTCGGTGATTCATCGGATTTTGTGAGAATCCAATTCGAAAAATCTAGACGATTCTGCGAGTCCCTCGCTTCCAAGCATTGGAGCAGGTTAACGTGGTACGGGTGAAATGCTGAGTCCTCTAAAATCCTCCAAACTGACGAATTGGAAATTGGTGCTTGTGCGGCCACGTCTGGCACGCTAGCTTGAGGGTTTGAGGCCATAAATGCCAAAACATCCGCGCGTATGTTAGGACTCAAAGATGAAGTCCTCTGCCGCTGTTTCTTGAAACTGCCGGTTTCTCGCCGGTTTTCATAATTTCTGATGATTGTCGATGCGCTGGGTCTACCGCCACACTTCCATGAACCATAAATCTTTGCGGCCTTTCTTGTGTTGCCATGTGCAGCTCCCAAGGCAAGCATCATGTTCGCGTTCTGCTCATTAGAATAAGACATGGCGACTGGGGTGATACAAAACACACCTTTAAACGTTTGTGCGGATTTCATCGATCAGCTTCTGCGGTTACAGGTTCTGCGCAGAAAAAAAAGCCACCCATGCACACTATCTGCGCTAAGACAACAGCTATCGCAGCTCGTTTCCAACTAACACCAAACGCGATGTGCTCCTTCTTTCTTTCTTTCGTTTATTTAATTCTGATTAACTCAGAGGGAGCTTGTTCGAGGGCGTTGCTTTATTATGCGGGTTGGAGAGTAGTCACGTGGTATTTTTTATATTTCGCGGAAAATTGTCATTGATAATTGTCAAATTATCACTTGGAAAAAATGAGTATGCAATTAGTACGGCGCTGAAAATACCGCAGTTAGATGCCCCACGTGGTTGCCTACAAACGCCTCATTGACTCTTTAATAATTAGGACAGTACTTCTCGAGTTAGATAATTACAACCACATACTGAGGACTCATTAACGAAAAAATTATTAGTGGCTACTGCAGTCTACTATGCAGACCTAGTACACTATGTACTAGGTTTGCTTCGCGTAAAGCCATTACTCTTTTTAAATCGTGCTGCGAGATAGCTGGAACACCCTGTCTATTATAAGGAACCGTTTATTCCAGCCGAGCTCGAGCTATGAAAGAACAAGCTGGGCGGCTGATGATGGTATTAGAGATGAGGAATTGGTACAAGTGATGTATAGAGAAGAATAAGAGTCAGTCATGGGTCGCGCTCACACTAATTCCCTCCCGTGGTGGTAGCGGCCGCCTGGTCGCGCGGCATTATGATGAAATGCGGCGAATGTACGGTTTTAAGCGTGATACATGCACAATTTCTGTACCACGACAACGGTGGTCGGAGAAGGGGCGTCGCCAGGTTCTGTAGCACCGGAAGAGCACCACCCGTGAAGTTTCTCCCGAACAATATCACGTATGAGCATGCGCAATTCCTCTGTTGAAATCAGACGGAGGTCTGTGTTATCTGTGCTGGTAAGTGGCTATTACATCTTGGATGGTGGCAGGATTTTGCGTGGTGACAGCGCTAAAGGCGACGGTGTTTATGCCTTTAATAATATGCCGTATGCGGTCGGTATGACATGGTGGCGTTGACACCTTGGCACAAAGCTAGCACATCCTGAATGTATGATGTGTACGATTCCCCGGGAAACTGGACGCGCTCACCGAGCTTCTTCTTCGCGACCTCAGCGCGAACAGCGGAAGCGCCGAAGATCTGGCAATGTTGCTGCGTGAACGTTTGCCAGTCGGGGAGATCAGGGTGATGGTTCCAAAACGAGGTTTTCGCTGACATTGGTTAGGTAGAAGGGGACATTGTGCAACTTCTGTGTGTTATACCACCTATTGAAGTCGCTTGCCAGGTAGTTTTGGAGTCATTCCTCGACGTCATCTCGCCGCAGACCAGCGAAGACTGGTGGGTCAAGGTGGTGGTTGTGGAATGGCCACGACGGATGGTGAAGGCTGTGCTGGGGTGGTATAGTAGCGGACGTGCTCGGATTGTCTTGAGCAGACATGGCAGTAGGTGGTATGCGGTGACCCGAGCGGAGCTCGAGTGACAAGGGTGAGAGGTCTCGGAGAACGAAAAGCACCTTCCACCACTTATAAGGAACTGTTTATTCCAGCTGAGTTCGAGCTACGAGGAAGAACAACAAGCTGGGCGGCTGATGATGATAAATGCAGATAGGGAATTTGTACAAGTGATGTTGATATGTAGTGCCGTAAGAGAGTCAGTCATGGGTCGCTCTCAATATATATATATATATATATATATATATATATACTGGTCCTCCTTTTGGTGTTTGTTATATATGTACCCTTCCTGCTCATTTCACATTGGGATTGGCAGTATATGAAATAAAATAAATGGAAACACCGAGAGATGCGCCTATGTTTAAGCGGAGGCGAGACAAGTACGAAATTTTTGCCCTATTCAAATTGCCACAAACTCCTTTTCAAGTGTAGATTGACAATCCGCTTGGTGTGTGAAAATCCTGTCACAGTTTTAAAGTTAAACGCCTGCTGCATGCAGATGACCGCCACGCATAGTGGAGTCCCTACAATAGTTGTTCTCACTTTTTTAAGGGTTCATAATTTCGGGGCTGGGAAACGAGACCATTCTGCGCAGCTTGAAATTAACTCTTGTCGCACCACAATGGGATCCCGGCATTGAACTGCGATAGGCAATCAATAAGCTGTTTATTAAATTATCAGAGAAGCGCAGTCTTTCCTACAGAACTATATTAAATAAGCGTGTCGACGCAAGCCACTAAAAGTGTCGGAAGAGAAAAGCGTTGACAAAAAAAGTTCAGGCCCTCGAGGCCTCGGATGGGCATTTTCTTCTGTGGCCGACCAGTCTATGCGACCACGCTTCTGCAAAGCTGAGCCGCTGGAGTTGATGCAGCTACAGTAGGCGAGGCCCTTCGCGACGCGCACGATGCTTTTGGCTGTGCGACTGCATGCACTTCTTCAGCGTCCTGCTGCCACCGCAGCGTTTCAGAAGGGCCGCGCTGCGACAGGTTCGGACGCAGCAACGGTGAAGGTTGAAGGCTGCCAGCAACGAAGCTTGAAGGTTACCGTGTTGCAAAAATTGGCCACACAACCATCGTTGCAGTCCGGAAAACTGTCTATATTTTAAGGTGGAACTTGGCGTACACTCCGGAGTGCCCCACTAGGTCGAATATGAAGTCCATGTGGTAATTCGAGTCCACGTGGCCCACTTGTGATGGGAGCGAGTGCGGCAATGGCTTAGAGATGAAAGAAGCAGTGGGGGCTGTCGTTGTGCCACCTCGGAGGATTGCGTGGCAGCAGAAGGAGCTGTCGAACGGCTGAGCCACCATCGCCGACGTTGGCCACGTATGTGGAGTGGGCTGCGGATTGGGGAAGGTAGTTATGGGTCGGAATACCACTTCTGCCGTGTCTTCCTCTTGATAGGACAACATGTTCAGGGCATGCCGATCTTTGTCACCATCCTTATCTTGCTGCACGCGGTGCATCCCGTAAGTGCTGGGAGCACGCCACGGCAGGCCGCCTCTCAAGACGTGTGGTTGAGAACTAGACGACAGCGCAAGACCATCACTCACAGCACGCGCGAATTCGAGGCACAAAAGGCATTGCTTCCCTTTGTAGTATTCCGTAGGATGTGGAGGCTGACGCTGCATGCAGGCAGGAGCAAAGGGTTACAAAGTCGACATTGTGTGACAAAGTTGTAGTGGCAGCAAATCGCATACGAAGGCTAAAGTATTAGCGCTTTCTGGCTTCGCGCGTGAATCGATTTGGCCAGACGGATTGACACTGGTGTTTAAACTGCCGGTGTCTTAGTCGAGCTTCCGACGTCGCATAGCACAGATCCGGTGTGATCCGTTTGTCCGCACTTGGCCAGACAGTACGAGCGCTACTTCAAGCTAAAGTTTAATCTCGGAAAAACACGCCTACTTTTCGGTCGAAACAGGTCAAAAGCGAAGTACGTCATAGCGCAAGCGCGCTCCAAAGCCGCCTAAACGTTTTAGAAAGTTGTAAAATTTAATCGTGACACACGGCTTCGCTCATAACTGCTTTTTCTTTGTGAGCATAGCCGTGTCACGATTGAATTTTCCAAGTTACTTAAACTTTTTGGGGGGCTTGGAGCGCGCTTGCATACTGATGTACTTAGCTACATGTATGAGATGTAGTCAACTATAGTTGCAACTAATATTCGCTCTTGAACTTATAGAAGCGCGATGTGTGAGTGGACAGAATATCTGTTTCGAGCAGCTTAATCGCCGTAAAAGAACGTAAATGACTATTGTGCACACATATTGAACATTCTCTACCAAAACGCATTCAATTTTAAAAATAAAAATAAATAAAGAAGCATCTCTAAGGCCGCTAATTTTTTTTACTAAAAAGTTGCGTGAAGTGATTTTCTATCCAAACAGTTAGAGGACAATAACTCGGGAAGGTTCATCCTGTTGATCTGCGCTTAAGAAATTTCCTTGACGGCAGGGCTGCGGTTTTCGCTCAGGACGCACGAAAAAACGTCGAACGCACCTGTGGAATAGCCAGGACCTCGCACGGGCGCAGCCTTTCGCTAGACATGCCAGCTTCTGGTCGCAGAATGCAGCCCGGTAAAGCCGCGCTTTGGTGTGATGGTTACGTCTAACTCCAGTAATACGTTTTTTAATTTTATTTATCAATACTGTAAGCCTTGACAGGCTCTTACAGCAGTGGGAACAAAAATAACATGAATGATAAGAAGATTTTGCGGCCGCACATTCGAAGGCAACGTCATTTAGGAGCGAGACCATTCTATGATTGCTTAGAGTTTCAGGGCCACTTGAAGCATGCGTGGGGAAAAACCCCAGACACAACCATGTGATGTTTTATTTGCACAAGAGCTACAGAAATAATGTTTCAAACATACGAAGTTAAAGTCGCTTACGATAATCTAAACCGGAAGTATTGTTACTTTTTCGAATTATCTATCAATTTCGTTACTTCACAAGCTGTTGTCGGAAAGAATCATAGTGAGCCAGTGGCGGGGGCGAGCGAGGTTATTTTCTGACCCCCCCACAGTACCCACACGCCATCTGCAAAACAAACGGGCCCACTTCAAATGGAGAGTGAAGACGATAACAAAATGAGATCGTAAGACACCCACGTACCGGCTGTACCATAAGTTAGGTATGTAAGGTTCTGATATGTCGCGAGCCTAGGCGACAAGGCGTCACAACTAGGCATGCACCATGGCAGTGGCGTAGGCGCTACCACCCTTTGGTTGGGCTCAAAAGCGCTGGCATTCAAGCTGGCGCGCGCTTTCATTCCAGTAACATAGAACCGGAAGTTCGCCCAAGCTGTTAAGTTGATGGCTAAGTAAAGCTGTAGTGTTTTACCGCGTAGATAAGACATAGACTGGCAACGAGGATGGGATGCTGCCAGCAAGGAACAAGCTCCTGCCTGCCAGCAAAGGAATTCACCTGCTGACGGATTACACATGGATAGTCGAGAAGCAGCCGGTTGGGACAATATGGCACAGGCCACCACGAGTCTACAGCTGGTGCAAGTAGAACAATTCGTCAATTACACGTGCGATTCTACTAGCTACGAAGAGCGCGTATACGCGTAGCTTCGAGCAAATAAAGTTCCGGAGGAGCGGCAGGTAGACGCGTTCATCAGCACATTGGATCCACAGACGTATTCCCTCCTCAAGCCGCTCGCCGCTCCAGATAAGCCGCCCTCGAAGTCCCTGAAAATCTTGTGCGAGCTGCTTCGTAAACATTTGTCCCCTGAACGGTCAGTCATAGGTGAGCGAGCAAAGTTTCATCGCCGAGAGCAGAAGGAACATGAAACGATACCACAGTACGTGGCGGAGTTAGGGGCTTTGGCGCAAACATGTGAGCTTGGTGCATTTCTTGACGAGTCGCTTCGAGACAGATTTGTGTGTGACTTACTCAGAGTCGACATTCAAGGGCACTTGTTTTCGGAAGACAAGAACCTAACTTTTAAACGAGTCGTTGACCACGCAACAGCATTAGAATCTGCACTCGCTAACGCTACAGCTGCTCTTTCGAAGCCTGAAGGCGAGTTCGGGGTGCATCAGCTGCCTACCAGGGGAACAACGAAACGCTTCCGCTGCAACTCTACTCACACTGCCAATGCGTGTCCGCACGTCAATGCGAATTGTTTTTTTCTGCAACAAGGAATGGAACATTTAGAAAACCTGCCTAAAGCGGCAAGGAAAATAGCAGCCGTAGCGAAAGCGAACAGTACAGAAGGTTCAGGTGTTGCAACCGTCAGAAACACCTCTGCAAAGTGTTGCAACGAAAGAGGCAGAGACAGGAGACCCCATCATGCTCAGCGTTATTCTGGAGGGTGTTTAGTTGCAACTGCAGCTTTATATGGGAGCTGCCGTTTCGGCAATGCCCCTGGGTCAGTTCCGCTCACTTTTTCCGACAGTACCTCTGAAGCAACCTTA
>NC_051154.1:347201917-347363990 GCF_013339745.2 Dermacentor silvarum | reverse complement strand
AAGATTGTGCAGATCCCAGGCACTGTGGGAAGCTAATGTTGTGCGAAGGAATTTGCATGTACCTGGCCATCCAGCATTGTTTCGGGTTCCGCAAAATGATTTCCGGTGGACCAACATGTTCCTGCAAATTGAGTTGCTGTGTGTGTTGGCCACGAGCATACGTGTGGGACGACAGTGGCACGATGACAACCACGTTGTATTCGATCATATGGCAGCAAAAGCCTCAGTTTTGCGCGGGCCGTTCAATGCGAGCCTACGAAAGGGTGATCACTGGGTTAAGCAGTGGACGAGCGCAAACGAGAGAAATTCAGATGGGGCGTCATCAGCGACTACGTTGTATACAATCGCGCGTACACATGGCTGTTCCATGTGATGTGCGTTAAAACGACGATGACTTTCGACTTCGGCGAAGACAAACGTCGCATAGTTTCTAGGCAACGTAAGATGCTAGGAGGAGAATAATGTAAAAAGTGGGCTGGTCCCGGCGATAGTGGAGTCTAAGACGACGCCTCCAAGCGCGAACTGTCACAAGGAAAGAAAGCGACAAAGCATCACGGGGTGCACGCACCGAGTGTTTCGAAGAGCTGGGCGGCTTCGGAACGGGAGAAGCATGCGTGTGATCTTGGCTATGACGAAAAAAAAAAACATCGTGGCTAACTCGCCTAAACTCGCGACGCAATAAACGGAAGCGTGATGAAAAAGAAAGCGGTGGACCAGTAAAAAGAACAACAAAGACGTTAAACCAACAGTTGAATAGCCACGCCGGATACTTGAACACACGAGACAGGGCCGTGCGAGACCAGAATGGCCGCGAGACCAGAACGACAAGCCGCGAGCCTTGTGCAATCTTCGGCGCCTTTCCGTTTCGCTGTCCATCACTGAAAAATAAATGGACTGAAATTCTGAACATAAGAAACTGACACATCTTGCAGAGGCCCCTGCCTAATTGCTAACGCTCCATTATGATTTTTTTGCGGATACTTTATCACACATTCAATGAAATAGAAATCAGGCGGGGAAATAATTTTTTTCAAACACCCATGTGGCACGAAGGCAGCAGTAGAGGATGCATATTAACGAAACTTTCTCTTTCGTATGTTATATTTAGCTGCGATCGACATATTAAATTATAGCGTTAAGTGCGAATACTACGTTCCGGTTGTGAGGCACGCCGTAGATGGGTGATCCGGAGTCATTTTGCCCACCTGGGAATCTGTAAACGTGCAGACATTGCTTGGTGTCGAGCGTTTTTACGCGTAATTATACGCCATCGGAACGCGGCCACCGCTGCCGGTGTCGAACTCTCGACCTCGAGCTCAGCAGCGCGACGCCGCAGCCACTAAATCACTTCACTACTGTCGATGGTTTTAGTTACGAGTTTACCGTAAGAAGAGGACAGTGCGATGGCAATGGTGCACACTTAAAGTGTGGTGGCTGTTCGAGAGTAAGGACAAACACGAAATCCAATGGAACGATAAGTATAAAGAAAGATGTGTGGTCACGTGGCATTGTGCTGGCGTCTGCTGTCTAGACTGTGTGATGCTGGTCAATCACCTTGCGGTGCACTTTCGCGCCTTTCTCCTCCCGGCGTGTGCTGTAGCTCCGGGGTGTGCATATTCGTGCGCACTTTCAGCGAGGTGCGTAACTGAGAAGGCAATGAAAAGTTGATCCAGCTATGTGCACAGGTGAGCCGAACATTACTTGCGTTGCTTTGTTAGGAGCTTGTGGACATTTCGATAACAGTGCTGTCATTTATGATTAACTTTCCGGGAACCTCAGTGTAAAAAAGGGTATGAGAAAAGTATGACAACGATTAGATTATCATGCGCATCAGCGTTCTGTTTGTACATACCGCATGCAACGACCCTGATATTTTACGCTTACGACTAGGGTTGTACGAACAGTGAAATTTCATCTCGAATGAAATTCGAATCGAAAAGTGCCGACTAGTTGCCAAAAATGGCGAATACCGAATCGAATATTGAATACAAAAGATTTCATTGAAAATTTACAGAAAGAACAAAGAAATTACGTATGCTCATGTCCTCGAGCACACAAAACGGTTTGTGACTGTTACCGCGAGGCTGCAAATTGTCATGCAGAAACAAGCTGTTCCACATGACCTGGCTTCAGGTTCTCTCGCCGCGATGTTACGTTGTTTCCTGCAGTTGAAAACATGCGTTGAAAACAGCAGTTGAAAACATCCGCCGCGGCCAGACGAATGTGCAAGAAGGACCTTGATCTTTCCGCAAGCCTTCTATGTGCTGTGAGCAGATGAGTCATGTTGATTCGTGATCCCGGGTGCAACACAATATAAGCGCGCGGCGACGGTAGTTAAGACAGGATGTGAAGGAAGATTTTTGTGCAAAAGTGCTTTACGGCGCTTGCGGCATACGCGACCGAACTACGCAAAAGTCGGTGCCTTCGTTTCGGAAGCGAAGTTGTGGGCTTGGCAGTTTCTCATAAGGTTTTATCTATTTTTACATGCAGAAATCCATAATCTCTTTTAATATAAACGCGCTCGCTTCTGAACCAGGAAACTGGTGAAAGTTTTAACGAAAGACCTACTGTAACGACGTTAGCATTAGTTTTAACCACACCTCCCTAACCAAGTTGCACCATTGGCCTTTGTCGCGTTTTTGATATTCCTGCTGTCGAATTATTCGAAACTTCGAATACTAGCTATTCGAAATCGAATCGAATTATTCGATTAGATATTATTCGATTCGAAATATGAACTCGAATATTCGCACGCCCCTACTTACGACTCCTTACATTTTAGAGGCAATCGCTTACAATATTTATTCGCTCAGTACTGAATAGCTTACAATGTACCTAGGGTGTAATTATAAATTACATATCAATTTTCCGAACACGTTATGTGCTTCTAAGTTTTTGTTTCGTTGATTGGCTTCGTCGCCTCCCTGAGAGGGGACAACAGAGCTTCTCAGGACCTTCATTAAAGTTCTTTGTCTGTCTGTCTGTTGATTGGACAGCGAAGCTTTGTAAACTTTACGGTCGCTGTATTTTCCATTCTTGTCATGCACAGTAGTGCTATATATATATCTTCAATGAAGTTTTCTGCTGAAAGGTATTTGTTGGCGGTACAACATTCCATCAATTTGCACATTTACCACATTTACATGTTGCCCCAAAACGGGGCGTTTATGTTGAATGACAGTTAGGAACTTGTTAAGCAGAAGTTATCAACACCCACGCTTTAATTCGCTCAGTAACTAGTGCCCCTCTGCGCAGCAGCCGCGACTCTCCAGCAGCAGAATCACTCGGAACAGTTCGCACGTGCATCGGTCACTCGCACTCGAGACTACACAGAGCTGTTACGCGCTACATTCCATCAGAAACGACTATTAGTTATTTTTAATAGTGAATTCTGGAATCTAATATGATCTGAATAGCAAGTACCAATCGATGAGACGTCGCGCCGGACGCAGCCGTAGCCAGTGCCACGAGCCCTGCGCGCCGCCGTCCAGTATGACGCCAGGTTTGGCTCACGTTGCACCATGGCCACATTCAACAGCTTGCAAGATGACCTGGTGAATTGCCCGTACAGGGACTCTGGAACCGGGGGGCGGGAAGGGGGGCAGGGCTCTCCCACTTTCCGACTGTTGACGCGGAAATCAAATTTTTGACAGGAGCTATTGTTAAATTTTCAAACTGGTGGTTGTGTGGTCAAATGCTTTCTTGAAGGCCGATGATCAACTGTACGTGCAACGGTGGGACGATGGCCGGTTAAGAAGCCACAAATTAAGGCACGCCACTCTACATTCCAGTAACCAAACTCTTCGTTAAATCACATCTATGGAAACAGATGCAGAAACAATTGGCGGAATATTGACTTACACCTGGAGAGAGAACAATAACGCATCAATGAATAAGAAACATTTCCACATGTCACAGCACTTCCCTACAAAATAATACACAAGCCAGGCAATCACCGGAGACTGTGTATTTCTAAACTACCTCTTAAGATCCAACAAAACTGACTACAACTGTTGCAATTGCGGAAAACCTGCACAAAAGATCGATGATAAGTTCATTAACGGTCCCTAACAAGAAAGGAAAGAGCACTCTTGACACGCAAATATCCAAACACCACAGAATACAAGACTGAAATAATCAAACACCAGCGTACATACCAAGCCCTTGAACTCGTAAACAAAATCAACCAAATTATTTATCAAGCCTACCTGCCCCAATCTTGGCTCCACGGCAGCCATCATTCGGTAACGCTACTGAACGGAAACCGATCAATCAGGTATAACAGCCTATCCTCAGCTCAAACTGTCTCAGTGGCACAAGCAAGACAGCCATAAAAGGATATGAAAAAGTATTAAAGAAGTTCGAAACTTTATTGGGTAATAACATTTATACAGCCCTGTTAGGCCCATGCGAGGAATTACTGAGGATGCTTCAACGCCCAGTTTACCACGCTGAAGGAGCAATAGAAGCAGAAGAGGCTCTTTGTGACCGCTTGTCAAGGCTACGGTGTGACGCCACATTTGTCGTCCTATGGCAGCAGACGAACTCAAAAACAGCAGAGTTAGGTCTAAAGCAACTTCGTGTGCCCAGAGTTTCGCAGCCGCCCAGAAGGCTTCAATTCATATGCAAGCCTGAGGAGCCCGCAGCGCTTGACAGAAAGTCATCATAGAGGAAAGAGTTTTTTGCCACTATCGATCGAATTACCAGCGAGATCTGACGGGGATTTGAAGTTTTGAACAGCCTGGCAATCAGCAGCTGAACAGCCTCAAGCGCATTTTGACTGACGCTGCTGAAGGTTGAAACTTGGCGACAAACGACCTAAATGAGCTTTTAGGAGCACACGCTGCAGATTTTGACATCAGCAGGCTTTCAGCGCAGCTCGTGCTTCTCACAACGCTCCTGCGTGACGAGAGTTCGATCGCAAGTGAACGCATTTTACAAATTCTGCAGGGGAAGTCTGCAGATATGCGTAAGATGATGGACCAGATTGTCGAGTACCTGCAACTCGTGTTTCCTGTCCCTGCGTCGACTGCTTCAGGAAAGCGATCTTTCAGTGCTCTTATGCGAGTAAAAACATTTTTGCCCAATCGAATGACGCAGAGGAGGCTGACACACCTTCTGCTCCTTCACGTGCACAAGAAGACAGCTGCGGAACTGCACTTGGAAACCGTTATGAAAGAGTTCGTGTCTACAACTACAGAACGAACCACTACCTTTGCCCTTCTTTGACCTCCTCTCCTGCCCAACGCCCTCTGGTCATGCTGCAGCCATGAAGCTCGTCAATCTGGGATGATAGTTTTGCACGCAGTGCCTACTTTCTTGCCTACTTGTATCACATCTGTGTACTTGTGTCAGTTCACATTTGCTTCACTGCGGGATAGAATGCAGAAATATTAAAAATGATTTTTTTGCCGCTTTCGAACCCGTTTTGTCATTTGCGTGGTCTGCGCCGGTTTTCAGTGAATTTTCAAAGTGCATACCAATGCAGAATAAGCGAGGATGGAAATATGTCAAATTTATTTCGGCGAACATGAATTAAAACAGTAATTGATGGCATTAAAATTATACGAATTATAAAATAATAAAATGTAATGTACATAAATGCGAATTGACGAACATTGAGAAAAAAATAATAATCACAACATACAAAGACGACAATACTCCCCCCGTCACTCCCGAAAACGTTCCGGAGTCCCGCTGCCCGTACAACCCTTTTCACAAAGTCAAGAGTGGTCGGCTCAACATACACATGACCATGTACCGCTGGGAACACCCTCCGTGCCGGCTTAAGCCTTGCCCTTTCACCAAGGATCACACGGCGCCCGCGAAAGCTGAAGACTACCAGAGGCACCTCGCCAGCTGCCCGGACCGGTCGTCGACATTCTGCACAGCGACCAGGGACGATCCGGAACCAGCCTTTGACCTCCGCGACCTCTGAGTCGCACTTCTGCAGCGTCGAGTCCTCGATGAACAAGCCAGTGTCCCATCCCAGGGCCTCGGCATAACGCGTTTCCTGCACTGCGTGCAGAGCTCGTGACATGCAACGAGGTGGTGACGATACCTGGATCCAGCCGTTCTTCACGCTGCGCTCTTCTTGCTCCCCGTCCATTCCATCGACGCCGCACTCGTGAGTGCTGCTGCTCGACGAGCTGTGGCGTGCGCGCAGCCAGCATCTCATCGTTTGAACACTGCAGGGAAGCAGGTGCTTCTGTTGAGTCTCCTGGAACATCAGGGTGCTGCTGCATTGTGAGAGCAGCTAAGGCTTCCGGGAGGTTTGCCGTCATGTTAGATGACGAGCTACTGGAGCCGCTGCTTGTCGAGCTGGATGACAGCTTGCGCTTCACCTTCCTTGTCCTTTCGCAGCTACGAAGTAGCGACGGTTGGCAAATCCGGTAGCCGGGCAGGCTCTGACGTAATAGACGAAGCTTCGGGAGCACTGGTTCAGGCAGCCAGGTTCTGATTGCAGACGTGTAACGGCTTCACCGCTTCAGCGCACACCTAAAGCCAGCCAGCGAGGCTCGTGAACACAAGCCGCGAGCCTTGCTACAAACTTCGTCGTCTTTCCTTTTCGTTGTCCGTCACTAAAATAGAAACGGGCAGAAATACAGAACATCAAAAGCCAACGCATCTAGCAAGCGCCTCCGAGTGGGTGGTAAAACGCTGTTGGAAGGTTTTTGGCAATTAACCACATATTCAATCAAATGAATTGAGGGTAGGAAATGAGGGTTATGGGGTTTTACGTGGCAAAATCACGATTTGATTATGTGGCACGCCGTAGTGGGGGACTCCGCAAATGTGGACCACGTGGGGTTCTTTAACGTGAACCGAGATTAATTTTGACCACCTTGCGTTCTTTACCGTGCACCCAATGCAGGGTGACCGAGTGGTTTTGTATTCCGCCCCCATCGTAACGCGGCCGCGCAGCCCGCATCCAACCCGCGACGTCTAGATCAGCGGCACAACGCCATGACCACTAGCGGGTTTCCGCTGAACTATTACGTCAAACCCTTGCCTTTGCTTCGAGTTGTTGACAAATTCGACTTCGCCCTGCCATCTGCTTGCCGCCTGGTTAGCTCGGATGGTAGAGCGGCTGCCCCGGAAAGGCGGTGGTCCCGGGTTCGAGTCCCGGACCAGGACGAATTTTTCTTCAACTGCGAGGCTTTCTTTCAAGGAACCCGCGGTGGTTTGCTTTGTAGCAATTGCTACATTTGTGTGGATGTCTCATTTTGCCTTTAATTACTTTTCTCCACCTAGCGGGTTTCCGCTGACTATTACGTCAGACCACTACACTTCCGCCGCGGTGCTTAGTTACGAGTTTACTGTAAGAGGAATGTGCGATATCAATGGAGCACACTTGTGATCCCGGTTTGAAGGAAAGGAAGAACCCGAAATCTGAAAGAACGATAAGTAGAGAAAGAAGCGTGGTCACGTGGCATTGTGCTGCTTCTCTTCTTCTCAAGGCATGCTTCTCGCTCGGTCCATAAAATCCACCTCCGTGAAGTGTGGCGAGCATATTCTGCCGTTTTTGACCTTGCATCTGGGCAAACCAATTAGGTCGATCCTTCCAGCGTAGGTTAAAAACGCTTCCATCCTCAAGAACAGTGAAGATCATAAATTATAACATCGCAGTTGGAACATACAAAACTGAGCTCGTTTCGCGTCGCGGAAGAGTACTAGTTGGGATATGTCAACATTAATTCTCAGAAACGCATGTTTAAACGATGGCAACCTATCGGCTAGAAGTAAGTACGAATCGCACACCTACACCCATGTTCCTTGCGGTACGCAAGAGTGGTACTATATTTATAAGGAGCTTAATGTTCGCAGCTTGTTGACAACGATTTACTGCATCGTTGTGGTGTTTTCGAATCAGCTAGCTGCTGCCTCACCACCGGACAGCCATGGACGGCTGCGCACAATTGCTATCACTAGTAAAAACCGGGAAGTAAACTGCACAGTGCTCACCTGTTGTCTTTAGGGATGCGGTAGAATTTCACGTCGCATGGCTCACTTCGTCTTGATGTGTTCGCACACCACTGAACCACACACCAAGAGCGACAGCTGCGAGACATTGACGGGAAAAGCCGACAAATGTGCAACGGTAGGGTACCACACGGACCACACTGCTAGCGCGGAAGGCGAAAAGAGCAAAACTGACCGCATAATGCCAGAAAAAAATTGGTGCTGTTTCGGCCGTTATCAGCACGGTCGACGACGAGCGCGGGCCGCTCCAGCCGCGCCGCCGATAGTTAAAGGCGAGGGAGAAACGACAAAGTTGAGAGAGGGTTGACAAGAAAAAAAAGGGAAAAGCGATTTTGGTTTCGCATCCATCTCATGGACGGCGCTGCAATTCGCGTGGACAAAAAACCAGCGGAGTTTCCGGGGCCTGCCCATGCCTTCCAATCTATTGTGTGTGAAAAGTCGCATTTAGCCAGTTTCGTGCTCGGCTGCTGCTGTGTGCTGGCGCCCCATCTTGCTGATACCGTAGAAGTCGAAGACGTGACAGCTGGACTTCGCTGCAAAACCCATCCACTGTCCTTCAAGGATTTCGTCCACGTAACGCTGTCCAGTCAGTGTCTGATCGAAGAAGATGCGACAAATTATACCACCGTCCTAAATTCCACACCACACATTGAACGACCACTGGCACTGGTGCCGAGTGCGCTCCAACAGTGTGCATTATGGAGATTTACCTGGCCATTTCTGCAAAAATTAGCTTCATCAGTCCAGATGACGTTGCTATGAAAGTTCGGTGATTCATCGGATTTTGTGAGAATCCAATTCGAAAAATCTAGACGATTCTGCGAGTCCCTCGCTTCCAAGCATTGGAGCAGGTTAACGTGGTACGGCTGAAAGGCCGAGTCCTTTAAAATCCTCCAAACTGACGAATTGGAAATTGGTGCCTGGGCGGCCACGTCTCGCACGCTAGCTTGAGGGTTTGAGGCCATAAATGCCAAAACATCCGCGCGTATGTTAGGACTCAAAGATGAAGTCCTGTGCCGCTGTTTCTTGAAGCTGCCGGTTTCTCGCAGGTTTTCATAATTTCTGATGATTGTCGATGCGCTGGGTCTACCGCCACACTTCCATGAACGATAAATGTTTGCGGCCTTTCTTGTGTTGCCATGTGCAGCTCCCAAGGCAAGCATAATGTTCGCGTTCTGCTCATTAGAATAAGACATGGCGACTGGGGCGATACAAAACACACCTTTAAACCTTTGGGCGGATTTCATCGATCAGCTTCTGCGGTTACAGGTTCTGCGCAGAAAAAAAGCCACCCATGCACACTATCTACGCTAAGACAACAGCTATAGCATCTCGTTTCCAACTAACACCAAACGCGATGTGCTCCTTAGGTCGGCGTAAAGCAGAAACTCAGGCATGATTTCTTCTTTCTTTCTTTCGTTATTTAATTCTGATCAACTCAGAGGGAGCTTGTTCGAGGGCGCTGCTTTATTACAGAGGTTAACAGAGTAGTCACGTGGTTTTTTTTTATATTTAGCGGACTTTCTTTATCACTTGGAAAAAATGAGTATGCAATTAGTACGGCGCGGAAAATACCGAAGTTAGATGACCCACGTGGTTGCCTAGAAACGCCTCATTGACTCTTTAATAATTAGGACAGTACTTCTCGAGTTAGATAATTAATTACAATTACATACTGAAACCTCAATAACGAAAAAATTATTTGTGGCTACTCCAGTCTACTGGGAACATTATGTAGTAGGTTTGCTTCGCGTAAAGCCATTACACTTTTTAAATCGTGCTATGTGATAGCTGGAACACCCTGTATATTATAAGGAACCGTTTATTCCAGCCGAGCTCGAGCTACGATGAAGAAGAAAAAGCTGGGCGGCTGATGATGATAATACAGATGAGGAATTGGTACAAGTGATGTATACAGAAGAATAAGAGTCAGTCATGGGTCGCGCACACACTAATTCCCTCCCGCGGTGGAAGCGGCCGCCTGGTCGAACGGCTATATGATGAAATGCGGCGAATGTACGGTTTTAAGCGTGATACATGCACAATTTCTGTACCACAACAACGGTGGTCGGAGAAGGGGCGTCGCCAGGTTCTGTCCCACATGAAGAGCAACGCCCGTGAAGTTTCTCCCGAACAATATCACGTATGACCGTGCGCAATTCCTCTGTTGAAATCAGACGGCGGTCTATGTTATCTATGCATAGCCGTAGAGATTGAAGTTCCTCTAGGCGCTGGTAAGTGGCTATTACATCTTGGATGGTGGCAGGATTTTGCGTGGTGAGAGCGCTAAAGGCGACGGTGTTGATGCCTTTAATAATATACCGTATGCGGTCGGTATGACGTGGTGGCGTTGACACGTTTGCACAAAGCTAGAACGTCCTCAATATAAGATGTGTACGGTTTCCCGGGAAACTGGACGCGCTCACCGAGCTTCTTCGCGACCTCAGCGCGAACAGCGGAAGCGCTGAAGGTCTGGCAAAGTTGCTGCGTGAACGTTTGCCAGTCGGGGATATCAGGCTGATGGTTCCAAAACCAGGTTTTCGCGACGTTAGTTAGGTAGAGGGGGACATTGTGCAAGTTCTGTGTGTTATCCCACTTATTGAAGTCGCTTGCCAGGTAGTTTTGGAGTCATTCCTCGACGTCATCTCCCCGCACACCAGCGAAGACTGGTGGGTCAAGGTGGTGGTTGTGGATGGCCACGGCGGATGGTGAAGGCTGTGCTGGGGTGGTAGTAGCGGACGTGCTCGGATTGTCTTGAGCAGACATGGCATAAGTGGTATGCGGCGACCCGAGCGGAGCTTCAGTGACAAGGGCGAGAGGTCACGGAGAACGAAAAGCACCTTCCACCACTTATAAGGAACTGTTTATTCCAGCTGAGTTCGAGCCACGAGGATGAACAACAAGCTGGGCGGCTTGTTGATGAGAATAAATTAGTTGATGATAATAAATGCAGATAGCGAATTTGTACAAGTGATGTTGATATGTAGTGCCGTAAAAGAGTCAGTCATGGGTCGCGCTCACTATATATATATATCTATATATATATAATGCCACCAGGTCACGAGCTGCGGCGAGCACGTGCCAGTATTCAGGCAAGGAGAGAAGAGGTTTTTCGTTTTGTGGGTTAGCCATCTTCCTGGCTAGTACTCGTCTCTGCCGGTGCTGTACTTCTTGCTCTGAAGGCCTTCTGTTGCACGTGACAAACTGGTGGAGGTGCTGGGTAGTCCCAGCAAATGTCCTACACGCCTCCTGGTAGCCCTGTGCCTACAGTGACAACACCTGCTCACCGGGCCAGCAGAAGAGTCCGAGGATTGCCCCCTGAGCTTGGACCTCTTCCCGAGACTACGTCAGCTACTCACCAAAGCGGTATGGAAGGCACTACTAGACAGACAGACAGAGAGACAGACAGTTTATTTCGCATTCAGTTTTTACAAAAACAAAATGCCAGGACTGGAGCAAAAAGCTGCTTTCCAGCAGCTTGACAAGGGCTCCGGCCCTGATTGTATTTGGCAGTGAAGATATTAAGAAAAAGGAAACGAAAAAAAAATAACACACAAGATATACATGACATATACATCGTATTTGACATTGTAATAACTTAATACAATTTAACATGAACATGTATTTACATTGCAATCATTTCTAATCGTGATTGTTTCCCAGTATAACACATTGATAACAATATTACTCCAATCATAATATGCATATCACAGTCACATATAAACGTCTTTAACATGTTTCCAACAACAATCTGAAAAAGAAGATGTAAAGAGAAAAAAAAACGTATCAAGAAGCATACGAACATTTGGCTATATGTAACAATTTACTGGTAAACCTAAATGCAGTCGAAATCACCGACACAATTTGAACAAAACGCACATGTTTAATTTTGATAATTTCGCAGAGAATAAAGGGAAGTGTTCTGCAGAGAAGTTGCGTTTATGGAATATGCACCTGTCTATTCACAGTTAGCATAATGCCCTTTTAATTTCTGCCGGGTAATTGTGCTTATATCAATATTCTTTTTTGAAAAGTTGTTCAGTAACACCGGCATTCTGCATTCTAATCTATTACGCCCTTGTTCAGTCCGTGAAAAAGGAACCGCCCATATTTCGCGATTTCGAATGTTGTACTGCACTTCACCAGGTTTTTCTAACTTGCAAAGATTAAGAAAATTGATATCATTTCGTCTTACGCTAGTAACGTACTTTACTGCGAGATTGAAATCATACAGCTGATAAAAGGGAAGAACGTTAAGTGCTGAAAATAAATGTCCTGTGTGAGCATCATGCGCAACCTGAGCAACGTGGCGCAAAGCTTTTTTTTGTAAGACAGATAGCCTACTGAAATTTTTTTTGGACGTCGTTCCCCACACAAGGCTGCAGTAGTTTGCATGAGAAGCAAATATAGAATTGTAAAGCAGTAGCTTTATTTTTTGGGGAAGAGTGTATCGCAATTTACAAAGTAAACCACACGCTCTAGCCATATTTGCAGTTATCCGCTCAACATGCTCATCCCAACTTAAATGTTGATTGAAGGTTACCCCCAGTGTTTTCACACTAGCTGCAATAGCAATTTTTTCATTACCAAGAAAGATTTCCAAATCACGATTTACACGTTTTTGTACAGGAGTAAATAGTACTGCGGTTGTTTTTCTTGTGTTTATATCTAATGAATTTGCTTTAGACCACAGAAATAGATTACGCAATACGGTGTTTGCTAATTGTGACAGCTTTTCTATGTAATACGACTGGCAGAAAAGAGCTGTATCGTCAGCATAAATTACAAATTGGGCATCATTGCTAATATTGATTAAGTCGTTAATATATATAATAAAAAGAACGGGCCCTAGTATGCTCCCTTGAGGAACCCCTGCATGTATGTTTAATAAACCTGAGCGATCATTTCCAATACTGACACATTGTTTTCTTTTGTTTAAGTAAGACTTAAGAAGCTCAAGAGGCAAACCGCGAAAACCGTAATGGTCTAATTTCATGAATAACGTGATATGATTAATCCTATCGAATGCTTTGGAGAAATCTACAAAAACGCCTAGTGTTATTTTCTTTTCCTCAAACCCTGTCAATATGAGATCTTTTTGCGTTAACAGAGCCATTTCTGTAGACATGCCGTGACGAAAGCCGAATTGATGCTGAGTTAACAGAGAATGTTTCTCGCAAAATGACACAACACGCTTACAGATGATTTTTTCAAGTCCTTTTGAAATTATTGGAAGTACTGACACGGGCCGATAATTTGAAAGGCTGTTTCTGTCACCAGATTTAAACAACACAGTAACCTTTGCACATTGCATGCCTGACGGAAATACTCCAGTAGACAGACAAACATTGTATATATGGGTGAGGACTGGGAGGAGGGTGTCGATAACAAATTTAATCGGCTTTATCTGTAGTCCGTCAATATCGCGTGCTTGGGTGTTTTTTAGAGACATAAAAATAGCGTACACTTCATCTGGAGTTGTAGGTCGAAAAAATGCACTTTCCGAGTTTGGAACACCTAGAAAATTGGCAGCTTGAATGTCGTGCACGCTAGATACAAGGTTTGTAAAGTACTAATTAAAGCGGTTTGCTAAATCTGTGCCTTTCAAGTACCGTCCATTTTCATTTAATTCGAGTTGCATATTTCGGCCCGTATAGCGATTTAGTAGCCTATTTATGGCCCGCCACGCAATGTCGCTTCGTAAATCTGCTTGATTAAATATTTTTTCAAAATAATTGTTTTTTGCGTCCCGTAGGAATTTAGTTACAAAATTTCGGTACAGCTTGAAAGCGGAAAGGTCATCATGGCATCTTGTGCGCACAAAGTGATGGTACATTTGATTTTTTTTTCGAATCAACCTCAGGCATTCATTTGTGAGCCATGGTTTGCGTAACTTCTTGGACTTACGTACATTTTTGTACTTAAAGGAATTGTTATATGTTTCCTTTAGTATCAGCATAAAAGCATCGTACGATTCATTTGCATTTGTGCATTGAAGTACCGAGCCCCAGTTTGTTGCCTGAAGCCGATTGCGGAAATTTGCTAATGTTTTTTCATTTATTTCTTGGATGATGGACGGGTTTGACCGAGCCCTGGCACCAAATGCGTCATTTTGTTTTGAAAACATATAAACAGGTAGATGGTCCCCTATGTCTGCTACAATGACTCCGGCTTTTACATTGTGAATAGAATTATTCGTAATAAATAAATCAATTAAACTTTCAGAGACATCTGTGATGCGAGTAGGCGTGGTTACTACGTTCGAACAAGAATAGGAATCAAGCAACAATAGGAGATCACGCGTAGCCGCATGAGACTGTAGCAAATTAATGTTGAAGTCCCCGCCTATATTAAGGGTCAGTTTATTCTGACAAGCATATTCAAGTAATTCTTCTAAGAAGGCAAGGAAGCTTTCATTATTCCCTTCAGGCGGCCGGTATATAGCTACGAAAAGACTGGATCCATGTTTCAGTGTTAGCACTTCATAATCTAGCGTAATCTTTGAATATTCGTTGAGCAAACTGCATGAAAGCCGTTCTGATACAATCTGAAGCACGCCCCCACCACGACGATTCTGTCGATTAAGGAAGAAGCTTTGGTACCCAGGCAAGTGCAAGACATCATCTTCAGACGTGTACCATGTTTCGCTTATCATAATGACTTCAAAAGAGAAAGTAAATTCGTTTAAAAGCGCAATTATTTGGTCTTGCTTGTTTCTTGCCGATTGGGCATTGAAATGCAAGAAAGCAATGTGGCCGGTATCACTAGGGCAGGTAATGGTATGTGGTAGCGACATATTCAAAGGAAGTATAAGTTAAACGCACTGGCCACGGATCCCCTCTAGCAGATCTTCATGAGGTCCTCCTCGCTCGATATACGGATAACGTTAGAGTTCTCCGTTTTCCGCGCGAGCACCTTTCCGTTCTTCACCCAAGCAAAGCTCCACTTCATTGCTTTCTTCTTAGCAACAGTCATGCCAAGAAGTTTTTTGAGTTGGGGACACAAATGTTCGTTTACGAACACTGACTTCGTATCGGAAAAGCCAATGTCTTGCGTTGTCAGCCTTGTCCTGCGTGCCTTTGCAATGACTTCATCGCGCTTTGTCCGATGAGCAAAAGCTACGACAATGTTTTTGGCACTTTCCGCGTTCCGCACTGGAACACGGTGACAGGCTTCAATATCGTTCTCGGTTATCGTCACACCCAGCGCATCGCCAACCTTACCTAATACATGCCTGAGATTTTCGTTCTCGGTGCATGGAATTCCCTTCACTTCAATGTTTTTGTTGCGCGAGTATTGATCCTGCGCGGTTATCTTAGATGCGTTTTCACGCACTTGTTTTTTCAGTGATTGAATTTCCACGAGTAGTGGCTCTTGCGCTGCTTTGAGTGCAGCATTTTCAGCTTTTACACTTTCACATTCAGACTTCATGTCTTCGTACTGTTTGCTCATGAACTCTACGCTCTGCTTGAGGTCTCGGATTTCTTTGCGAAGGTCGCGTTTAAGGTTACCTAGTTCGCGTTCGAGTTCAGCGACGTTTCCCATGACACAAATTAGCAGCAATGCAAACAGAAAATGAAGCACAATACTAACACAAAATTGCTCCCCAGAAAATAGATTACTACAGTTGACAGTTGGCAGTAGAGGCAGCAAAAAAATAAATAAAAAAAATAATGATAGAAAGGAGTATTTTTCAAACCTGTGAAATAGACAAGAAAACGTCAGACGAGCCGACTTCGGTGCTGCCTCCACTGCCAAATGACGTGGGAAGGTTCCACAGGTCCCTTTTATCAGCCCGGCGAAGAATTCACGGTGACGTAAGTAATCCACGTGATTCCGACTTGCAGCTGCAGAAAGGAGCACTTGTAGTCCTCGTCTCGCCCGACACAGTCGCACGGTGAAGAACGGGATTCGACACAACACCCCTGCCTCAGAATATCAGTTCGCACGGGCACCTGTGAAATAGACAAGAAAACTTCAGACGAGCCGACTTCGGTGCTGCCTCCACTGCCAAATGACCAGTGGAGGCAGCACTACTGCTGCTCACTATACGCTACAGAAAGTGCCAAAAGTCTTCCATGGTTCCATCCTTGAGGACGTCGAAGACTGGTTGGCTCAGTTCGAACGCGTCGCTGATTTCAATGGGTGGACCGATGCGAACAAGCTGAAGAATGTGTACTTTAGCACGGAGCATGGCGCTCGCACCTGGTACGAGAACCGCGAAGCCTTCTCGTCGTGGAGCGACTTTTGTCGTCATCTGCGGGCAAGTTACGCCAATGCTGATCGCCTTGAACGCGCCGAGCGGGAGATTCAGTCGCGCATCCAAATGCCTAACGAAAGTGTGATGATGTACGTTGAGGACATGACGCGCCTCTTTCGTCGAGCTGACCTGGACATCGCTCAAGATAAGAAGCTCCGCCACTTAATGTGAGGGGTTAAGGAGCAGCTTTTCGCTGGCCTTGTTCGGAGCCCCCCGACGAGTGTGGCCGAGTTCTTAACGGAAGCCACGACAATGGAAAAAGTGCTTCAGCAGCGGTCAGCAGTGTACAACCGGCAAATCAGCGTCGCGTCATCGATGGATCAGATCGTAGCTGCCGGAGGTAGCATCAACATCGACTTCCTCTGCGACCTCATCCCATCAGTCGTACGCGACGAGCTGCAAAGAATCCACTGCCCGCCTCAACCTACTGCGGGATCCATATCCAGCCTCACCAGGAACGAAGTGCAGCATGCTATGCAAGTCCCACTTGCCAGGGAGGTCACACCACCTGTGCCGACGGAGCTTCGGCGCCCATCATACGTGGAAGCTGCGAGCCGGTATATTCCTGCTTCTCCGCGCTTCGTGCGCCCCACGCCTCATGATACACGTCCATCAGTGCAACCGATCCAGCACTTGGAGAACCGCCAACCGCTTCAAAGAAAATCGGACGTCTGGCGCACACCGGACAGGCGACCGCTTTGCTATCACTGTGGCGAAGTGGGACATGTGCATGTATACCGTGAATGCTCGTATCGCCGCCTTGGACTTCAGGGTTTTGCCGTCGACTCTCGAAGGCCAAGATTCGGCGAAAGACCAAGAGCAATTGAGGAATACCTGTCTCAACAGCGCAAGCCACTGCCCTTGCGATGGCAGTCACGGTCACCGTCGCCGAGACGATTTTCCCCAAATTCCCGGAGCTCCCGAGTGGCGGCGCAGGGGCGTTCGCCAAGCCCTAGACGGGAAAACTAAAGACACCGACCTTCGGGGGCGAGGCCGCTGATAATCGACGAGAGCAAGGCCTCCCAGCGACGCGATCAGGGTCCGACAGTGACTCGACGACAACTGAACTCGGAAGCCGACTGTCTTTGGATATACCTGTGGGGCTCGACGTTCACCATGAAGTCAGTGCGTTATTGGACACAGGGGCTGATTACTCGATCGTGAGCCGAAAACTAGCGACGCACCTGAAGAAAGTAGTTACGCCTTGGTACCGAACACAAATTCGTACTGCCGGCGGACATGTAGTCACCCCACTCAGTATATGCACACTCCGAGTTAGCATTCGTGGACGTACGTTTCTCTCCAGTTGCGTTGTACTTCGCGAATGTTCCGGAGACTTCATCCTCAGAATTGACTTTCTACGGGAATATGGCGCTGTTATCGACCTGCGGGAGCGCTCCGTGACCTTCTCGACAGAGAGAGCAGCAGACAAAACCGACGACAGCCATCTCAGCACGTTTCGCGTTTATGCCGACAACGTCGCGTTGCCCCCGCGTTCGAGTGCACTCGTTGATGTCGTGTGTTACAAGTTACGTGACGGTGAGGCAGTCGCTGAAGGCAACATGTCGCTCTTGCTCACACTAGGTCTCGGCGCCGCTCGCAGCCTCGTCACGCTTCGTGATGGACGTTCTCCGTTGCTTGTGACGAATTTTAGTAATGAGCATCGTCACCTTTTTCGTCTCACTGCCATCGCTCTCCCCTACCCCAGAACAGAGACTGCTCAATGTTTTACGTCTGCATCACTGCACAATGCTCTCCAATCGACACCGGGTGCTGCGACGGCATCACTAGGCATAATAGACATTAATTCGACTCTACCCGAGGAACAACAAATGGCGCTGCATGAATTGCTGCTTCAATTCCAAGAATGTTTCGCCTCGTCCTCAAAGGTGCGTCAGACGCCCATCACGAAACACCGAATCATTACGTATACCGACGTCTCGACCATAAAACAACAGCCTTACCGAGTTTCGGCCAAAGGACGGGACGTGTTACATACGCAAGTCGAAGCGGTGCTTCAGGAGGATGTTATACAGCCTTTCAAAGGTCCCTGGTCATCGCCGGTCGTCCTCGTGAAGAAGAAGGACGGAACGCTACGTTTCTGCGTTGACTACAGGCGGCTAAACAGCGTGACTAAAAGACGTCTATCCAGTGCCCCGCATCGATGATTCACTCGACAGACTACGACGCGTCAAGTATTTTTCATTTATAGACTTGAAAAGCGGATACTGGCAGATTGAAGTTGATGAACGAGATCGCGAGAAAACTGCCTTTGTTACAGCGGATGGCCCGTATGAATTCAAAGTGCTCCCTTTCGGCTTTTGTTCTGCACCTGCGACATTCCAGATAATGATGGACACTGTTCTCACCGGTTTGAAGTGACATACTTGCCTCGTTTATCTTGATGACGTCGTCGTATTTTCGGCGACCTTTGAGGAAAACCTGAATCGTCTGAAGACTGCTGGACGCCCTCCGCGCCGCTAACCTCACGCTGAATCAGAGAAATGCCAGTTCGGTTATAAAGAACTTAAGTTTCTCGGCCATGTTGAGCGCGGATGGCATTCGGCCTGACCCTGGCAAGACCACCGCCGTAGCCTCGTTTCCTGTTCCCCGTGACAAGAAAGCTGTCCGTCGCTTTCTGGGGCTCTGCGCATACTATCGCCGCTTCATCGCCATTTTTCTATTATTGCCGAACCTCTGACTCGCCTCACACGAGAAGATGATGTACCATTTGTCTGGAATGAAGAGCAGGATGCGGCTTTCACCTAGCTGCGGGAGCGTTTGCAGACACCACCAGTTCTTGCTCACTTTGACGAGGACGTTGATACTGAAGTCCATACCGACGCCAGCAACGTGGGTATTGGCGCCATCCTGGTCCAACACCAAGAGGGCACAGAGCGCGTGATAACTTACGCCAGCCGTACTCTTTCACGCGCAGAAGCAAACTATTCCACCTCAGAAAAAGTGTGCCTTGCAGTGGTATGGGCGACCATGAAGTTTCGGCCTTACTTCTATAGGGTCGCCCCTTCAAAGTAGTGACCGACCACCATTCATTCTGCTGGTTGACCAATATACGAGACCCCGCTGGGCGACTCGCACGATGGAGAATTCTTCTGCAAGAATTCGATCTGACCATCGTATACAGATCAGGACGCAAGGACGAAGATGCGGATTCGTTGTCGCGTGCACCCACCGATGTTTGTGATCCGACCGCTGAGGATGACAACGGATTCCTTGGGGCCCTCACCGCAACGGACTTGATTGCACGACAGCGCGAGGATGCCGAAATATATATATTTGACTTGACGGGACAATATATATATATATATATATATATATATATATATACTGGTCCTCCTTTTGGTGTTTGTTAGATATGTACCCTTCCTTGTAATTTCACATTCGGATTGGCAGTATATGAAATAAAATAAATGGAAACACCGAGAGATGCGCCTATGTTTACGCGAAGGCGAGACAAGTATGAAATTCTTTGCCCTGTTCAAATTGGAACAAACTCCTTTTCAAGTGTAGATTGACAATCCGCTTGGTTTGTGAAAATCCTGTCACAGTTCTAAAGTTAAACACCTGCTGCATGCAGATGACCGCCACGCATAGTGGCGTCGCTACAATAGTTGTTCTCATTTTTTTAAAGGTTCGTAATTTCGGGGCTGGGAAAGGAGACCATTCTGCGCAGCTTGAAATAAACTCTTGTCGCACCACAATGAGATCCCAGCATAGAACTGCGATAGGCAATCAATAACCAATTTATTAAATAATCAGAGAAGCGCAATCTTGCCTTCAGAAGTATATTAAATAACCATATCGACGCGAGCTACTAAAAGTGTCGGAAGAGAAAAGCGTTGACAAAAAATGTTCAGGCCCTCGAGGTCTCGGATTGGCATTTTCTTTTGTGGCCGACCAGTCTATGCGACCACGCTTCTGCAAAGCTGAGCCGCTGCAGTTGATGCAGCTAAAGTAGGCGAGGCCCTTCGCGACGCGCACGATGCTTTTGGCTGTGCGACTGCATGCACTTCTTAAGCGTCCTGCTGCCACCGCAGCGTTTCAGAAGGGCCGCGCTGCGACAGGTTCGGACGCAGCAACGATGAAGGTTGCCAGCAACGAAGCTTGAAGGTTACCGTGTTGCAAAAATTGGCCGCACAACCATCGTTGCAGTCCGGAAAACTGTCTCTATTTTTAAGGTGGAACTTGGCGTACACTCCGGAGTGCCCCACCAGGTCGAATATGAAGTCCGTGTGGTAATTCGAGTCCATGTGGCCCACTTGTGATGGGAGCGAGTGCGGCAATGGCTTAGAGATGAAAGAAGCAATGGGTGCTGTCGTTGTGCCACCTCGGAGGATTGCGTGGCAGCAGAAGGAGCTGTCGCACGGCTGAGCCACCATCGCCGACGTTGGCCACGTATGTGGAGTGGGCTGCGGAGTGGGGAAGGTAGTTATGGGTCGGAATACCACTTCCGCCGTGTCTTCCTCTTGATAGCACAGCATGTTCAGGGCGTGCCGATCTTTGTCACCATCCTAATCTTGCTGCACGCGGTACATCCCGTAAGTGCTGGGAGCACGCCACGGCAGGCCGCCTCTCAAGACGTGTGGTTGAGAACTAGACGACAGCGCAAGACCATCACTCACAGCACGCGCGAATGCAAGGCACAAAAGACATTTTTTCCCGTTATAGTATTCCGTAGGATGTGGAGGCTGACGCTGCATGCGGGCAGGAGCAAAGGGTTACAAGTGGAGATTGTGTGACAAAGTTGTAGTGGCAGCAAATCGCATAGGAAGGCTAAAGTATTAGCGCTTTCGGGCTTCGTGCGTGAATCGATTAGGCCAGACGGATTGACATTGGTGTTTAAACTGCCGGTGGCTTAGTCGAGCTTCCGACGTCGCATAGCACAGATCCGGGTGATGCGTTTGTCCGCAATTGGCCAGACAGTACGAGCGCTACTTCAAGCTAAAGTTTAATCTCGGAAAACACGCCTACTTTTCGGTCGACAAAGGTCAAAAGCGAAGTACGTCATTACGCAAGCGCGCTCCAAAGCCGCCTAAACGTTTTAGAAAGTTGTAAAATATAATCGTGACACACGGCTACGCTCATAACTGCTTTTTCTTTGTGAGCATAGCCGTGTCACGATTGAATTTTCCAAGTTACTTAAACTTTTTTTTTTTGGGGGGGGGGTGCTTGGAGCGTGCTTGCATAATGATATTCTTAGCTACATGTCTGAGATGTAGTCAACTACAGTTGCAACTAATATTCGCTCTTGAACATTTAGAAGCGCGATCTGTGAGTGGACAGAATATCTGTTTCGAGCAGCTTAATCCCCGTAAAACAACGTAAATGACTATTGTGCACACATATTGAACATTCTCTACCAAAATGCATTCAATTTGAAAAATAAAAAAGCATGTATAAGGCCGCTAAACTAAAAAGTTCCGTGAAGTGATTTTCTATCCAATCAGTTAGAGGACAATAACTCGGGAAGGTTCATCCTGTTGATCTGCGCTTAAGGACACAGGGTAGGGCAAAATTTTTAAAAAATTCTATTTTTGGTTTTTCACTTATTTGGAATGCTCAGGCCTTCCTCAACAATATCCAGTACCCCAGATGTTTTTCCGCGTTGTGATTGAGCCAAAAAGACCCGGTTTTCGAAACCAAGTGACGAGCGGCCACGCCCCCTTTTTTCACCTAGCAAAACCTAGCAATCGCTCATGCTTCTTCGAAACGTAAATTTTGTGGAAATCACGAAAGAAGAGTACATTGGGCACGTACAAAAGAGAGTGGGTGCCAGGCTAAGAAAGTTGAAGATAGCAAGGGCACAAAGCTATCTGATGGCAAAGGTCTGTCAGGACGGGGGCGGTTGACTGACACTTGCATTGACAAAAGACAAACCTATTATGGCTTAGCCATAAGAAGAGACACTGGAGACTTGGAAAGCATGCGGAAAGCTGTTCGGGCAACATATTTTCACATGTTGGCTACGGATATCGCACCAAGTCACGGGCTCTGCCCAAAAGATGCCGGCACTTGGTGTGCATACAATAAGGCTGAATTGACACAGGAGCCTTTTGTGCACAAAGAATACTTGCCTGCACCAGTCCTTCATGCCATTAAGCCAATATTGCAACAGTTCTACCCAGACATGCTGAAAAAGTGCTTACACGGCAAGACACAAATTGCTAATGAGTCATTTAACCATGTCGTGTGGGAGCGCGCACCGAAAATGTGTTCCTCGGAATGGAGATGCTCAAAACTGCCACCTTTGATGCTGTGCTCATGTTCAATGAAGGTTGGATGGCAAGAGTTAACGTCCTGAAGGCATTTGGCATATCACCAGTGCGTAATAATGTGATGTGGTTGGGTGAAGTGGACCGTTGTCGACTGTATTTTGCCAAGAGAGATGCCGAACACATGACAAAACAAGCCAGGGAAACAAGAAAACAAGCAGAGAAGTGAAACCCTGTCTCTGGCAACGACTATGTGGCTGATGGCTATTAGGCAAATGGTTCAGTGCATCTTGTTTTTGAAAGAAAATGAAGTGAACATGTTTTTTGTCTTTGACCCTCAATATCTCGAAATAATTTTTTTGTTACATTTGCCCCATTTTTATAAAAACTTCAAATCACAGCACGTTGATTTTTAGCCAGCGTAAAGTAGACACCTATGCACAGCTACTGAACTAGAATGGTACACATGCACTCAACAGTTAATTTTCTCTGAATTGTTTTCTTAGGAAAAAACAACAATAACTGGCTGTGTTAGTAAAAAATTGCGAAACTGTTGATCTTTGACAAATAATCTTAGTTCTACTTCCACTGCAAGACGACATGATCGCGAATCAAATAAAGCAAACCCGAATGCGCTACACGCAGTAGTTACTGAGAAAATGGGTCTCAAATAAGGCTCAATATACATGGGAGGTATAGGGCCTACCCTGTGCCCTTAACAAATTTTCTTGACGGCAGGGCTGCGGTTTTCGCTCAAGACGCACGAAGAAACGTCGAACGCACCTGTGGAATAGCCAGGACCTCGCACGGGCGCAGCCTTTCGCTAGGCATGCCAGGTTCTGGTCACAGAATGCAGCCCCGTATAGCCGCCCTTTGGTGTGATGGTTACGTCGAACTCCAGAAATGCCTTTTTTAAATTTTATTTATTAATACTGTAAGCCCTGTAAGGCTCTTACAGGAGTGGGAACAAAAATAATATGAATGATAAAGAAAGATTTTGCGGCAGCACATTCGAAGGCAACGTCGTTTAAGAGCGAGGCCATTGTATGATTGCTTAGAGTTTCAGGGCCACTTAAAGCCTGCGGGGAGAAAAACCCCAGACTTAACCATGCGATGTTTCATTTGCACGAGAGCTACAGAAATACTGTTTCAAACATACAAAGTGAGAAGTGGCGTAAGATAATCTAAACCGGAAGTATTGTTACTTTTTCGAATTATCTATCAATTTCGTTACTTCACAAGATGTTATCGGAAAGAATCATAGTGATCCAATGGCGGGGGCGAGGGGGGTTATTTTCTGACCCCCCCCCTCCCCTAGTACCCAAACGACATCCGCAAAACAAACGAGCCCACTTCAAATGGAGAGTGAAGATGATTACAAAATTAGATCGTAAGACACCCACGTACCGGCTTGTTAGGCCGCGCTTCTATCGAACATACAAAATGGGCGGTGTAGGGCTGCATGATTTTTTGTATATATTGCCGCAGTGCCGCAACTTTCCCACGTGTTTTATGAATAGGGAGGCGGTCACTCCCCAGCGCGTCCGGGCAGCAACCGTTTCTGTTTTTGAGGGGTCGAACGGCCCGCGTGGTGTCGGGTGACGAGCCGCGGCGCGCGCCGGGGGGGGGGGGGGGGGGCGGATGCGGAGAACGCGGTCTTGCGTGCACTGGGTTGGCATTCCGCCGATGGTCATAATAGGTCAACGCGGACAAACCTCGAGTGGAACGGCTGTACGCGGTGTTGTGGCGCCGGCCTCCGAGTTCCCTGAGGGCTAGAGACGGCGCCGAGGTTTATGGCCTAGCATTGTTGACCATGTGTTGTGCGTACGGAGCGGGGGTCCACTCCCCTACGCGTCCGGGCGGCAACCACGTGTACCTTGTTTTGAGCGCTGAGAAAAGCCCGCGTGGTGTCGAGTGTCAGCTTGCAGTGCGCGCCATAGAGGCGCAGTGCGCATGCGGGGATCGCGTTCGAAGAACATCGTCTGGAAAACACCGGGTCCGAATGCCGCCAACGGTCATTATTTTTCCACGCGGAAAAACCTTGAGGAGGGGACTGCGGTACGCAGTGTTGTGACACCAGCCCCCGAGCCCCCTGCTGGCTAAAAACGCCACCGAGGTTTGAGATGGCCGAGCAATAAATCGTGCGTGCCTGGCGTGTTTGCTGAGGCCGTCACTGACCACGTGGAAATGGCAGAGGGAAACGGAGTTGCGGAAAGAAGGAAAACAGTGTTGTTTTCTAATACATTTACTTTTAATTGTAAGCCCATCCCTCTGGGTTGTGGCTTAACAAACTTCCAGCTCTCATTGGCAACTGCTTCCGTGGGATGGGCCAACGGTCCTACCGCCCTTTTTCTTTGTCTCTTTCACCTATAACAATCGAGACGAGGTGCTTGTTCCTCAGTCTAGGCTGTAATCACTAAACCTGATAGATCAGTAAGACTCCGTATGATGCAATGCTAGTCTGGGCCGTAACCACTTAGTGGTAGAACAGTGAGACTCGGTTGGTCGTATGTAGTGACAGTTGTCCAAGGCTCTAACTTAAGAAAAAGTCGAAGAGTAAGGCGCTGTTTACTTGTGT
Source organism: Dermacentor silvarum (assembly GCF_013339745.2). NCBI lineage: Eukaryota > Metazoa > Arthropoda > Arachnida > Ixodida > Ixodidae > Dermacentor > Dermacentor silvarum. The sequence continues at coordinate 347,338,936 of NC_051154.1, read as the reverse complement.
GTTTTGCATCAGTGTTGGTTTACTAACTCTGCATTTGACTGTGTAAATATTTTCGTTGCAATATATCTTCAAGTTTTGTTACCTCCAACCTGCCTCCTGCTTCATCAACGCCGATAAACACCTTGAAGAGACTTTCATCGACTTCAAGGACAAAGAACAAACTTAACTCGGCTGTAACATAAGTTAGGTATGTAAGGTTCTGATATGTCGCGAGCCTAGACGACAAGGCGTCACAGCTAGGCATGCGCCGTGGCAGTGGCGAAGGCGCTACCACCCTTTGGTTGTGGTCTAAAGCGCTGGCATTCAAGCTGGCGCGTGCTTTCATTCCTGTAACATAGAACCGGGAAGTTCGCCCACCGCTGTTAACTTGATGGCTAAATAAACCTGTAGTGTTTTACGACGTAGATACGACATAGACTAGCGACGAGGATGGGATGCTGCCCGCAAGGAACAAGCTCCTCCCTGCCAGCAACGGAATTCACCTGCTGACGGATTACCCACGCATAGTCGAGAAGCAGCCGGTTGGGACAATATGGCGCAGGCGACCACGAGTCTACAGCTGGTGCAAGTAGAACAATTCGTCAATTGCACGTGCGATTGGACTAGCTACGAAGAGCGCGTGTACGCGTACCTTCGAGCAAATAAGGTTCCGGAGGAGCGGCAGGTAGACGCGTTCATCAGCATATTGCATCCACAGACGTGTTCCCTCCTCAAGCCGCGCGCCGCTCCAAATGAGCCGCCCTCGAAGTCCCTGGAAATCTTGTGCGAGCTGCTTCGTAAACATTTGTCTCCTGAACGGTCAGTCATAGGTGAGCGAGCAAAGTTTCATCGCCGAGGGCAGAAGGAACATGAAACGATACCACAGTACGTGGCGGAGTTAGGGGCTTTGGCGCAAACATGCGAGCTTGGTGCATTTCTTGACGAGTCGCTTCGAGACAGATTTGTGTGTGACTTACTCAGAGTCGACATTCAAAGGCACTTGTTTTCGGAAGACAATAACCTAACTTTTAAACGAGTCGTTGACCACGCAACAGCATTAGAAGCTGCCCTCGCTAACGGTACAGCTGCTCTTTCAAAGCCTGAAGGCGAGTTCGGGGTGCATCAGTTGCCTACCAGGGGAACAACTAAATGCTGCCGCTGCAACTCTACTCACACTGCCTATGCGTGTCCGCACGTCAATGTGACTTGTTTTTTCCTGCAACAAATAAGGGAACATTAAGAAAACCAGCCTAAAGCGGCAAGAAAAATTGCAGCTGTAGCGAAAGCGAACAGTACAGAAGGCTCGGGTGTTGCAACCGTCAGAAACACCTCTGCAAAGTGTTGCAACGAAAGAGGCAGAGACAGGAGACCCCATCATGCTCAGCTTTATTCTCGAGGGTGTTTAGTTGCAACTGGAGCTTTATATGGGAGCTGCCATTTAAACAATGTCCCTGGGTCAGTTCCGCTCACTTTATCCGACAGTAGCTCTGAAGCAAACTAAGTTGACGCTCAGGACTTATACGAGCGAACCTGTTAAGCCACGCGGTGTTCATTTTCTTAGAGTAGAGCACAACGATCAGGGCCAGCGCTTGTCGCTGTACGTGCTTTCTCAGGGCGGTCCAGCGCTACATGTTCGGGCGCAACTGGCTTCAGCATGTGCGCGTCAATTGGTGTCAAGTTCGTGGCCCATAACATCTACAATCTGAGACATCACTAAGCATTGAACGACTTCCCGAGCTAAAATCCTTGCTTGACCGCCAAAAGCACCTCTTCAAGAACGAGCTAGGCACCATCTGAAGTGAACAGGCAACTCTTGCTTTCAAAGACGGGAAGACGCCAAAATTTTGGAAAGCTCCAAGTGTTCCGTTTTCTCTAAAAATACTGTTGACCAGGAGTTCTCTAGGCAAGAACAGATGGGCATAATGAAACCGGTAACGAGTAGCGAGTATGCCATTCCGGTAGTAGTAGTAAACACTTTATTTAGGTCCCGAGAAGCTAGGCAGGGGGGCCTGCTAGCCGTTGGCTAGTCCCATGTCGGAACAGAGAGGCCGTGCCTCTCCGCTCGTTCAGGGGCCCTCTGGATAGCCAGGAGTTCGACGTCTTGTCTGGGATCTGTGATGGCCTTCGTCCAGTCTTCTTCTTGGTTGAAATCCTGTAACACAAGGCACTGCCAGAGCATGTGATTTAATGAGCAAAATTCAGTGCCACAATCTGGGCAGAATGGATCGATGTCGGGGTGAAGTTTGTTCAGAAAGCCCCTAGAGGGGTAGGACCCCGTCTGGAGCATGCGGAGCGTGCTAGATTGTGATCTGTTGAGCTTATGATGGGGGAGGGAAAACTCTGCCTATCCCCTCTGTAATGTGATGTGATTTCGTGAAAAGTAACTAGAGGATCACTGTGGAAGAGCTCTCGCGAAGTCACCCGAAACACCGTCTCGTCGCGGCAGATGAAACCTCGCGCACGGTCGCGGGCTGTCTCATTGGGGTTGAGGTGACCCGGTAATACGTCTGATCCCATGTGTGCTGGAAACCAGACTATGTGATCAATAGTGCCTGAGGGGGGTCTGCCGTTGACAATCCTGGCTGCTGTTTGGCTATCAATCCTGTAGTGCGTGTTGTATCAAGTAATGCGAGAGCTATAGCAGCTTGCTCCGCCACGTCGACCAATGAGGTCTTTAGCGAAGCTGCCGAGAGGAGGTCTCCCCTCTCATTGACTATAGCTACGGAAAACTTGTCGGAGCTCGTGTGTCGCGCCGCGTCAACAAAGGTCTCCGTTCCGGATAAGTTCTTTAGGAAATTAACGCCTTGCCGCTTCGACCTTGCCAATCTTCGACCTTGCCAACGCCTTGCCTTGCAAACGCCTTGCCAATCTTCGACCTTTATTGTGTTGTGGGTGGACGTTTCTTGGAAAAGGGTCTACAATAAAGGAATTGATTGTTTGATTATCAAGTTGCTTTGTTTCTCCCTGATTAAAACTAGGACGGAGGCCTGCCCCATCCAACAGTCTTCTGCCGGCTTTGGAGTTCGATAATTTAATAATTTGTGCTGATCTTTGCGTTTCAATTAACTCCAAAGTGGTGTTGTGTACTCCCAACTTCATGAGTTTCTCTGTGATAGCCGTGATTGGAACACCAAGCACCTTTTTCACACTTTTGCGCATGAGCGTACCTAATTTATCTTTGTTTTGGTCCAATTGAGGGCCGCGACTATGTAAATGACATGGCTCATGAGGAAAGCATGGTGAGCCCTAAGGAGTACATCCCCGCCTATGCCGCCTTTCTTGTTGGACACTCTTATAATTAATCTGAGAATGTTCTCTGTTTTCGTGGTGACATGAGCTATAGACTTTGCGTTGCAGCCCTTGGAGTCTAATACATGTCCTAGAATTTTCATAGAGCCTACCCTAGGGATGGTATACCCATCCCTGGTACGAACGCTAATGGGCACCTGATCGAGTGGGGTGCGTCCCCTAGCACCTCGTCTAGCCTGTCTGTACAGTTGGAGTTCCGACTTTCCAGGCGAGAGTGCAAATCCCGTACCGTCGAGGAAAGACTCTGTAACGTCTAGAGCCTCCTGTAGAGCTTGTTCGACCGTCGCCTCCGATCCTCCGGGACACCAGATTGTAATGTCGTCAGCTAATAATGCATGACCAACATCAGAAATTGTTGCAAGACTTTCCGACAATTTGCGCATTGCTATGTTGAACAGAAGTGGCGAGATAACTGCCCCTTGGGGAGTGCCGCTTCTTTCGAGTGTGAAAGACTCCAACACTGATTGCCTCAACTTTATGACCATCGTCCTGCTCTCAAGGAAGGATTCAATGAAGGAGAAGATTTTTACTCCGAAGTTCAAGGCCGATATCTCCATAAGGATATGGTCATGTGTAATTGTGTCGAAGGCCTTGGATAGATCTAGTGCGAGTACCCCTTTTACATCTTTGTTTTGAGTTGGTGCTTACCAGTTGGCGCCGGATTTCTGTCCGCCTTCGCTGGCGGACACCAATTTTCTAAAATTGATCTTAACAGGGCGTACCAGCAAGTAGAAGTGGATCGAGAGTCAATGCAGTACCTTACGCTTAACACCCACAAGGGTCTTTGCGCCGTGAATCGTCTACCCTTTGGAATTGCTTCGGCAGCCGCAATATTCCACAAAATTTTGGATAATGTTTTGAAGAGCTTCAACTTCGTGTTCTGCTGCATTGACGATATCCGAATTACGTGTGGCTCAAAGGAAGAACACTTGCAGAACCTTGACTCAGTTCTCAAAAAACTATCACAACGTGGAAATCGCGTCAAGCCATTGAAGGGCGAATTATTCCGTGACGAGCTCACTTATCTGGGCCATGTGATCAACAAACACTGCATCCAACCAACGGACGAAAAACTGGCCGCGATAACTAATACACCGGCGCCAACTGGCAAGCACCAACTTCAATTGCTGCTGTGCCTCAGCAGCTACTATGGAAAGTTCGTTCCAAACTTATACACCGTTCTTTTACCCTTAAACAGGCTCCTGCAGAAAGGCGTAGCCGGGATTGGAACACGGTTTGCGCTCGCGCCTTTCAGCGCATCACACTTAATCCATATACCAGTATTTTTACGGCCGAAGCATACGCGATCCTTTCTGCAGTAAAACACATAATGCAAACGAATATCACTAGGGCTATTGTATTCACGGACTCATTGAGCGTAGTCCGAGCCCAAATGAGCTTACGAAAACATAAAAACACCGTCTTTAACGAACTCTTTGCATTGCTATGCTCAGCTTATATAGGGAAACAAGTCATCATCCTATGCTGGGTACCTCGACACAGTGGCATAAAAGGTAACGAAGATAGCTTTTAGCGACACTGACATAAGCATGCCCATCCCAACCACAGACATTAAACCATACTTGCGGAATAAGCTGAAGAAGCACTGGCAGAAACAGTGGGATACCCAGGTATCCAATAAACTGCATTTAATCAAACCTAAATTACGGCACTGGATATCGGAGAAAACAGCACGATACAAAGAAGTGCTCCTTTGTCGATTAAGAATAGGTCACACCTTCGGCACCCACTCTTAGCTACTAACTGGAAGTGATCCTCCGTCATGTCGAAGGTGTGGCGACAGGCTTACAGTTCTCCATGTCCTTATTCAGTGCAGAGAAATAGAAAGGGAGCGTAAAAAGTACTTTCATTTTGCATATCTCCAGCATATTCCACTTCACCCAGCATTCTTTCTAAGCAACGAACCACTTTTTAACTTGAAAACAGTTTTGAGCTTTTTAGATGAAGTTAATGTCCTAGAAATTATTTGGCCGGGTCATGTGTAGCACAGCCTCGACTACGAGGCTGTAGCTGCAGTGACATTAGCCTTTATAGAACATACCTCTGTTCAAGAGTCCTGTGGAGGCTTTATCGTAGTGAAACTTTTATGCACCTTTTACTTTATCATGAATCATTGTCATTATATTTTACGCAGTTTACAGCAACCCGTTCTTAGGCCTCTTTACAGCCACATTACTTTTACATTTATAACTCAATTTAATCACTTCATTCATAATACATAAAGAATTCATTACCATTTGTCATGGCGCTCTTTGGCCATAGCTGGCCCTTGCGCCATTAAACGCCACACATCAATCAGAACCGCGGCTACGCAGGAGTCTGCAGCATGGGGCTGTGCGCAACACGAGCAAACTCGTGTTCTCGCACACAGCGCTCACGTGTCCCAACCTCAGGCAGTTGCGGCATTGGAGTGGTCTTTGGAAAATGGACGCACGGGGTGTCTAAAGTGGCCCACCTTGACGTGTGAGGGAGCAGATTCGCCCTTGAAAACCACTTTCACACTGCGGGTTGTGCCGAGTGATTGGAGCCACACGAACTCAAAAAGGGCCTGTGACGAGCTGGGAGCAAGAACAACAAGATTTAATCGATGATTATGATGGCGACCAAGATCCACAGCAACATCAGAAGAAGAAAGAAGCTTCTGCTGCCCGGCAGCGACGCTACGGGTAGCATGACGCCGTCGTCTTATGCTGGTCTAAATTAGCATCCCGCCTTTGTAACCGCGTTTCTCCGTTTCGCTATAGGACTCTCGCAGTTTCTAGCCATTATACCAAACACAGCAGCATATGACGACGAAAACCTGGCGATTAGTATGAAATGCTTACGCATGAGTTATATAACTGCTAGATTAGTTCCCGCTAGATTTTTTTTACGAAACTACTTTCGTCCATGGTCATGTCCTGCCAAACTAAAATGTGTTTGGACAGCCGTACGGAATTTGATTCCCGACACCAAGATAATTAGTTTAATTTGAATGGTATATTCCTGCGAACTCTCAATAAATACTGAATATTTGATACCAGGACTACTTGACCCGTGACACTCGTGCGCTAAGCGTAAAAATGATTTTTTATTACATGCTAAACAGGTATTATTTACTTGACGCATTGACAAGGGCTCCAACCGCCGCCGTCCACTCCTTTCATCCCAAACAGCGACATCCTGTGGCATTGCGTGGTCACATCTCGTGGCAGAAAGAGACTTGATCACGTCTCCACGTTCCAAGACAGCAATGAAGGAAGGCGGCGTTTCACTGGACGCATCGATGCCGGCTGGTGGACGCGGCTCGTCTATATCTTGTACAAAAATAAAGCGATGGTGGCAGCCCAAAGGGAAGCATTCGCTTGGTTGGTGCTGCTTGGGCCACCCCCCACTTTAGGGGTTGCTCAAGGAAGGTGCTGTATTTGAAAGGATGCCAAGTGTGGCTTCATTAATTCAGAGCCGACCACGCCATGCAGCGTCATCATGCAAAATACTGCCGCCTTCCATACAGAACTCTCGCTCGAAGGACGTCGGATGCAGCTGCTGCTGTAACTTCGCGCTGCCTCGACCCTGGGCCGCGACCATAGAAGTTCTCAGCTGCTGATCGTTGTCCCAGCTTGTGCCAGCTTGTACCAGCTTGTACCAGCTTGCTCGTAACCTGCTTGGCACTGCGCTCCTGCTCCTTGCGCCGGCGGGCCTCTTGCGGGTTATGCGCGTAGTCTGGGTACTTCCTTCGGGGAACAGCGGCAGCTTCGACCACCTTGCGCTGGAAGGGCTCCTTGTCGGCGGCGCGGAGAGGACGACACAGCTTCGCTAGGCGGCTCCTAACGCGCCGGTTGTTTTCGTTCGCGTTCACGGCGGCCACCGAAAGCCTGTTTTCCTGCGCGAACGGCGTCAAGGCGTTTGGGGGAACACGTGATCGCAGCTGGTAGCAGTACTGTACCTCGCTGCTCAACGATGTAACCACCATGCCGGGGTGCGAGGCCACATCAGCAACCGCCATCACCGCTTCTGCTGCTGCTGCACAGCCTGTACCAACAGGCCCTGAATGCTTCGTAGGCACGTAATGACGGTGCTTGGCTGAAGAGGAGCAAGGGGCCACCGACGATGGCTGGCCTTTGCAGAGGCTGACGTCTGCGGTTCCGGGAGCGTCCAGAAATCTTCAGTTTTGGAAGAACGATGATGATGATGATGATGATGATGATGCCTCAATCAATGGCACAACCCACTGTGAGGCCACGAACCGGGTGGTATTACGATAGAAATTTAAAATAAGTTAGTTTAGAAATAAATAAGTAATAAAAATTAAAGGAAAATAAATAAATAATTGATGATGTGAAACGAACCGATAAAAAAAGAATTTAGTAGTCTATACCGAGTTAGTCAGCCTTACCTAGATAGGAATATTAATATGAATTTAATTATTAATTAAATACATGAAAGGAGAGACGTAAATTTTGAATAATACTATTAACACTAATATAATTCTTATTTTTTGACATGAATTTTTGAATTTGCTAAATCTATAATTTATTGAAGAATAAATCAATCAATCATGGAAAGATGGGAAAATATTAATAAGAATCTTTTTGTGTCACAATGAAAATTATAAATTGCTCGGCAAACATTCCAGTGGCCGTACCCTAACACCGTGGCTCCAAGTGAGAGTATAACTGGGCTGCCTAAAGGCAGTCCTGGATTGCGAAGTGGGATTTCCAAACATCGTTGTCGATGATTAGAAAAACGCCGACACGATAATAAAAAGTGATCGATGGATTCTGGTTCATTGCAGAGGTAGCATAATGGGGATGCCGCCAGACCACATCTGTGCAAGTAAAAATTTAGTTGTGGAATACGGCAACGCATCTTTGTAAATGTCACTTCGAATTGCCGGTTAGGACACCACTGTCGGTTCCAAGAATAATTTAGATGTATAAAATCTGTAGAATTTGCTAACACGAGGCTTTTGTTGTCTTCGCTCAAAGAAAACTGTCTATATCTGGCTGCAGTGATATGCGCAGTTTCCGGCAGCACAGATATTGCCGGACCTTTTAAAGAAGCGCGTGATAAAGAATCAGCTATTTCATTAAGTTGGATGTCTCGGTGGCCTGGTACAGATACCAAATGAACTTACTTTAAGTGGGTTGGAGCTAATGTCTAAAACGTGTTCAAAGCTGTCGAATTTCCAGACGCGTTAAGCGCGCTGCATACAGAAAGGGAATCTGTGACGATAACGACTTTTGTCACATTTCGCGGTAACTTTCGCAATGCAAGAACTATTGCCAGAAGTTCGGCCTGAAAAACTGATGTGTAATCTGGCAGGCGAAGTGAAAAAGACCAATCGAGGGATGGTGAGTAAATTCCCACGCGTGCCTTCTCTTCACACGAGGAAGCATCAGTCGCTACTACATTTATTGGGAAATGGGCCAAAGAGTCTTGCGAAAGGGCATTCAAATATGTTGGTGGCAGCAGTTTTGCGTTATTGGGGAAAATGTCCGCAAATTCTATTTTAAGGGACAATGTGCACCTATCAAAAGGAATGATTTCCCTAATGCGAACATTTAAAGGTGCTAATAGTGCCTGCACAAATACAACCTGCGGTGTATGTAACCGGGGCCGCGTGTTCTCAAAAAATAAATTTCGTTTACTAATAAATATATATTCTGTGCGTCTAAGAGGAGATTCATAAGCCCTTAAGTAGGTTTGAACCGTAGGCATGCGGAATCTCGTGTGAAGAGAAGGTAATCGTGCTTCCTGGTATAACACGTTATTAGCAACGAATTTAGGCAGACCTAAGCATAATCGAAGAGCTTCTCTCTCTAAAAGAACAAGTGGCCTTATTTTATATTTTGCACCTCCGGAAAACAAAACACATCCAAATCCTAGAATCGGTCGTACATACATACGGTAGATCATAATTAATGTGTCACTTCGCATACAGGAACCCCGGTTACTGATTCTACGTAATAAACCTACAGCTCGTGTCCCTTTCGTTGCAATATTTTCTATGTGAGAACGCCAGTCAAGTTTTTTATCATATGTGATACCCAGGTACTTAAGCGACTCTACCTGTGGAATGGTTCTCTGATCATATACTAATGATAAATGTATCGGTCCGGAAAGCGGAAAGACAAGGACTGCACTTTTGTTTACGTTTAGTGACAGGTGAAGGGTGTGAAGCCACTTCGCTAGAATACATAGGTACGTTTGCAAGGACATGTAAAGGGAATTTATGTCTCTTGCTGTCGAGAAAAATGCGATGTCGTCTGCATAGACATAGAGATGAACTTCCCGGCGCAGTGGAATTGAACTCATCAAAAGGTTAAATATTACAAGAGACAGAACAGCCCCCTGGGGCACCCCTCTTGTCTGATCGAACTTTGTTGAAGAAAATCCGTTTTGAAAACAATAAAATTTTCTGTTTCTTAGAAATCCAAAAATTCATGTTGGAAGAACGAGCTGCAGAGGAAGGTGTCGTCGTCTTCTTTGCCTCGCGGAGGAGCGTACGTAATAGAGGCAATAATGATGATGGTAATGACGACGAAGATCCCCATTTATGGAACGTACTCAACCATGGAACATGCCAAGAATTGGGCGGAAGGAGGCAGCTTGAGGTACAATTTTTCAGGTAAATCTTATTCTAAATGAAGAAATGCGAGCAGACCGAATGCTTACTTTTACTTCATGAGTAAGCAGTCGGACTAAGTGAAACAAAGTTGTTGATTAAGTAATACAGAAGAAGAGAACGAAAACATAATGAAAAATTTCCGAAATCGATATCAGTGAAATGAATAAGAAACAGAGAATTAGAGTTAAACTACAAAAATTAGCACGGCAATTCTTTTGTTTATATTACGAACATTCACATATAATTACGATACCGTTGAAATGTGGGAAATCCTACGCGGGACAAAATCAGTTTTCTTCTATTTCTTGGGTTTTACGTGTCAAAACTAGTTCTGATAATGAGGCACGCCGTAGTAGAGGGCTCTGCAATTATTTTGACCACCTGGGGTTCTTCAATGTGCACTACAACGCGAGCATTCAGCGTTTATCCATTTTGTCTAAATTGAAATGCGGCCGCCGCGTTCGGGATCCGATCCCGCGACCTCGTTCTGAGCAGCGCAACGCCTTAGCTAACTTAGCCACCGCGGCGTGTGAGTTGTGTCAATGACCTGACAGGGGATCATGAATCGTCAATAATGAACAAATGTGATGCGCACTTACCTGCGCATTGCATGGCTTGCTTGGCCAGTAGATGTGAGCCACATTTGCGTGATATTAAGGTAATTGGCAGGAGTGGTCATATATTAGCAAGAGAACTTTTGGAGGCTGATCACATAAAAGAGAGAGACGCGCGTTGCATTAGTGATACGTTTGTTTTTCTGTATGACCACAAGATGCAGCTGTTAAAAACGTCACTTTAATTGCTCTAGAGGACAATGACGACAAATGCATGAGCATTTGTTGAATCTACCTGCTCTGCTGTAAGAGTGAAACAGTTGGAAGTTCAGCGCCTGACCTATTGTTTCCTACTTTAAGCCTTTGTTTCCTGTTAGCGCTACAATATTTTCCTCAGATCTCAACCAATTCGCCCAGCAACAAGTTCTACTAAACTCCGGTAAAGTATAGCCGACGGAGTGGACCCGTTGGTCAGATTTCCACGACGCAAGACTGTGGTCACCGCAACCATTGTTCTTGAAGTGCCACTTCCATGTTCTGAGCAGAAGTTCGCCCAATAAAGAGATGGATTCATTACTCTCAGTTTTGGTTCGACCTTGATTTTCAAGGATCTTTAGGATCGCCAGTCAGCCTCTAGAGTCTTTTAAGGAGTACGTTTATCTAGGTCAAATAGTCACATGGGACCCTGATCATGAGAAGCAAATTTACAGAAGAATAAAAATGGGTTGGAATGCATACGGCAGGCATTGTCAAATCCTGACTGGGAGCTTAGCAGTGCCGTTGAAAAGAAAAGTGAACAACCATTGCATCCTACCGGCGCTTACATATGGGGCAGAAACGTGGAGGTTAACAAAGAAGCTCGAAAACAAGTTAGGTACTGCACAAAGATCGATGGAACGAAAAATGTTAGGCGTAACGTTAAGAGACAGGAAGAGATCAGTCTGGAGCAGAGAGCAAACGGGGATTGCCGATATTCTAATTTACATTAAGAGGCAAACATGCAGCTCGGCAGGCCATGTAATGCGTAGGATAGATAACCGGTGGAGCATCAGAGTTACAGAATGGATACCAAGAGAAGAGGCGCGCAATCGAGGACGGCCGAAAATTAGGGGGGGGGGGGGGTGATGGAGTTAGGAAATTTTCAGGCGCAAGTTGGAATCTGCTAGCGCAAGGCGGGGGTAATTGGAGATCACAGGGAGAGGCCTTTGTCCTGCAGTGGACATAAATATATGCTGCTGCTGCTGCTGAAGATGATCATGACGCCACAATTTGGAACTGTATGGAAGTGGTTTCATCGTTAATTTTTGTTAACATTCCCACCAATTTGGTCTAGACGATTGCGTCGTCAGGGACGACGAAAAGCACTCATGAAGTTCTTTTCGCATACCGCGAGTTGACAGAATAATCCAGGAATCAGCATTAACATGACATGCGACATACGAAGCGATCTAATATCTTCACATGTGCGTTTAGGCTAAGGAAAACGCTGTTTACGAAAAGGATCCCGAGAAGGGCCGTCTGTTGGGCTGGTTGGTGTAACATAGTGGCATCCAGATATAGCCCGTAAATATACCTGTATACACGCAGAAGACACGACAGACGCGGACGAGCACTGTCCGCTTCTGTAGTGACTTTTTTTTCGTCTATGTGTACTATTTGCACCCAGCCGCGGTGGCTCAGTCAGCTAAGGCGTTGCGCCGCTGAGCACGACATCGCGGGATTGAATCCCGGCTGCGGTGGCCGCATTTCGATGGAAGTCAAAATGCAAAAACGCCGTGTGCTTGCGTTGTAGGTCACGTTAAAGAACACCAGGTGGTCAAAATTAATCCGGAGCCATCCATTACGGCGTGCCTCATATTCAGAACTGATTTTGGTACGTAAAAACCCAGAAGGAAGAAGTGTACCATTTGCGCTATATCAATCGGTCACGAGAACTAACTTGACGATGCTTCCTAACCTGCATATTTACACCACAAATAGTTTTCATTGTCGTAACAAACCAATCAGTATATTACGTATGATAATAATCGACTTGGCAGCAGTTATGACCATGAGTGGCATTCGTTTCTGAGCCGCCTTTGTCTGAACACAACTTCACTCTCCACAAATTTTGAAGCGCACATGCAATTATTGCAGTGCATAGAAATGTTAACCCTACTCCACCGGTCAACGATCGCTTCTACTAGAATTATCTCTGGTTGACACAACCTACCTTCCATACATGAAACCGAGCGCAGATGAAATGAACTGGCAAATAAGTACAGGGTCTTCCACTGTTAAAGTGAACATGGCTCAGCGTGGCCGCGTATCAAGGGGCTTTATTAGGGTGCCTCGATGCCAGCGCCGCCATTCAGGGTGGTGCCATCCTTTGACCACACCCGCGCCGCCGCTTTCTCGCTGCGACGCCATCTTGAATCACAGCGAACGGTTGCGATTGCTTGGTGCCGGTGCTTAGTTCGAGACACAGTGCGCGCGTATGCTTCGCTGACGCTTCTACTTGCTGGACCGTGTTCAGCCGCATGAATGACAAGCTTGTCAAGTGCATCGAGTCGACATGACGGGCTGTTGTGTTCCCAAATGCACCGGATCGACGCGTAAAGGGCTTCGTTGTTTACGCTTCCCCCGGGACCCAGAGCGAAGGAAGAGATCGGAAGCCCAAGTAAAGCGGTATCACTGGAAGGCAACGGATAGCTCCTACATTTGCGAGGTAAGCTTCAAGAAAGTTTAGACTATCGCATCGTGTTTTTCATTTAAATAAGAAAGTATTCTCTGATCCTCGCTCACGTACCTATGTTCGCTCACGAACTGCACCGATGCTGTCTGAGTAGCCTATGGTTTGCGAGCGCGCGTCGCATAGGCTTTTGCCGTTTTGATCGGCGCAGTCTGTGCGAGTAGTACCCTTATTTTAAGGACTGACGAAAATGCTTTGCCGCGAAATAGCCTTACATTAGCTACAAATCGTCATGTAAACCACCTATTTTACTTTTCGCGGGAAGCACACATCGTGTGTCTCTTGTTTTTTTTTCCCTCAGTTTATTTTTTCGCTACTGGTTATTTGGGACTAAAGAACGCAGTGCTTCTTCTGGGGAGAGCGGCTGTTGTGTACGTGTCAAGCGAAGCATTGTGATTTTCTCTATTCTTAGCAGATATCTTGCGGATCTCAGGTTGTTACGTTATATAGCTGATTTTTTAGACGAATATATTTGTAGCGTGGTGCTGGTAAGCCGATGGTCATTCGTCCTCATTCCCGATCGTAGTGGGTACTGTGACGGTCTTTAAATGCCTGTGCACGGTATGCCCAGGTGTAGTAGAGTTAAGGGGCATTATGGGACCAAAATGTTTCGGCGCTTTCTGGCATGGTGTCTGTTGTAGCCTGTGCATTTCTTCGAAACGTGTGAAGCGAGGTAATACAGCATTACTTCTGCGAAAATTTATTTTTAAGCACTGTAATGGGTTCTCTGTATTTACAAGGCAACTTTTCATATTAATAATTACTTTTGTTGTTTTACTTGTACTTAGAAACACTTTGAAGAGGACCAGTACGAGGGAAATCGACAGGATGGGCGCCGTCTGTTAAAGTCAACAGCCCTACATCATCATGGACTATATTTTCGAAGTGAAAAACATTGCTAATCTGTATTTGACTGTCTTAGTTTCATTTACGGTTTTTGTACGGGATATGTATGTAGTGTTGTTTATTTTTTCAATGTAGTTATCAGTGTTCTAATGGTTATTTATAAAATGTTCTGTACTCGCCATCGATGTGTTTGGCTGATGCGACGTATTCGATGGTAGCTGATGTATTCTGGCTGGATATCTTGATTAATATTACCCGCGGTTGCGTTTTCTTGTTTACATTCTTGTTTTCGATTTATATTGTGTGTAATAAGGTTGATGTACTCACTTGAACCCCCCCCCCCCCCAGTGTAATCAATAAATTAAAAAAGAAACTCTCCCTATCCCGAATTGTGTGTCGAGCCTACCTTGCGATTTTTTTAATCTCGTCTTTCAAGATAACCGTCAGGCGCCACACAGTACATATAATTTTTCATGTACATATCTCTTTCATGATTGATTGTACTAGACATTATAAGTAAATATATTTTGTGCATCGTTTGGTTTCTTGTGTGTACTACGCAAGATTGACACTGACAAGTTACGTAACATTTTCTCTACAGCACTAACTAAAACTTATTTTCACATCGCAGTTATTTTTACACAAGCTTAATCCTGTCGGCACAAAGTTTTGAGGGTAAAAAGCGCAAAATTGCGCGTAGATATTGTCAAATAATTGCAACGAACGCGAAGAGCACGCGCAACGCAAGGGAAACTAACCACCGTGCGCGAAAAGGCTGGCTACGGTAAAGGACGCGTAACGTGTAAACTAAAATACAACAGCGAAAAAGAAAAACTTCTACACAGAGGGGGTCGCAAACCTTATATACCAAGCATTGAAGCGCAAAAAAAATAAAAAAATAGTGCGTATTTCAAACATACACACGGCATAATAAATGTGATTGAATTAGGCAACTTGGGGCATGTTCCCGGCGCCATACTTTTACGTCTTGGACCTTCGACGAGTTAACGGCTATTGGTTATAAAGATGTGCAGATGCGATACCGATAAACAAATCCTCGTCAAGGCAAAGCACTTGGAAGTGCACCGCGAGTAACACTATTTATAAACGCAAGAGTAGCCGAGTCTGAGCTCGTATGATTCAATATGGCGGCGCCAGCAGGGTTGTCTCCACCCTGAACGGCGGCGGCGCTGGGCATCGAGGCACCCTAGGCTTTATGGCCGCGCACCGCGGAGGGCCAGTGCGTTCGGTGCGGCCGCGCATCGAAGCGAAGCGGCGCAGGCACACAGGGACCTAGGGGAGGTGCTTCGCGTCGTCTGCTACAGCGCTGGAGCACAGCGCCTCTCGCCCTTTGCTGTGCAACTTGTGAAACAGCGCGAAAAATAACAAGGAAGGGACGACGATAGAGACAGAGCGAAAAGAGCGCTGACTTCCAACTGTTTATTCTACTGTCGATGCTAGGCATATCTCCACATACGACTCGTCAGCAGGAAAGGAAAATCAAGGAAATAAGGAAAGAAACATCAGTCAGTAGAATGGCACAAGGTGATATCAACATGGACCCAATCACCAACCATCTAAAACCGCAGTTCTTCCTTAGTCAATGTTAGTGATGGCAGGCTCACACACCTTTTCTCCCGCACGAGCAATTTTAACCGCCTCAATTATCTCTCTGGCGCACTGATATTTGTGTCGAGATCACGGAGTAAGATAAAAAAAAAGTTGCAGTGGCTTAGCTCAGCTATGCCAGGATATACGTAGCGTTAGCAAAGGTTCAGCTGATTATTCTTAGCTTTCCTGGTTGTCTCCTACGCTCAACCGCTAATTGCCAGGCAACTACTTCGGGATCCGATGAGTCAAGCTTCTCCGTTTTTCTGCGCTGTTGAGCAGCATTTGCGCTCTCCTTCTCCATGGCTATACCACACTGGCAAACGCCACGGCTACGACGTCACTCCTCAGGAATGCGCAGACCGGCGGCGGTGAGTCGCGCGCGGCGGCGGCAGAGTGCGCGAGAGGTGCCGGCTCCGGTGGCTCCGGTGCGCAAGCCGTGTGACATCACTGATCCTTGCGCATGCGTAGCACGGCTCTTGTTGTGCCACGCGAAACGGGCTTGGCTAGGCCAGTGTAGCTAACGCTACAAAAGGAGCGCCGACTCCGCCGCCGCGCAACGCATTGGCTCGGGACAAACCGTGCAACGCAAATTATACATCGCGTAGCGCCCTCCTTCGAGGCGCGTGGAAAACACTCAACAGCTTGCTTCCATGTGCGCATGCGCTGAGTGGCGGACACCGGCGGCGACGGCGGCGCAGAACGGGCAACGCGGCACCCGCAGAGCGTGTCGTCTTAATTTGACAGCAATCAAACAAAAAAATACATGCGCACAAATAATAAAAGGGCAAATAAACACGCGGTAGCACTTTTATGCACGCATACGAAACATTTTTAGATGTCTTTAGAGGAAACCGACGATAAATGATGCTGCACAAAAAGACACAACTGAAGTACATGTTTTTCACTCCTCTACATGTGCGCGGAAGCGAAGGTGCGAAATTTTCGTCTTCCTCGCTTTGTTTACCATGTCTGCATTACGTTTATTCATGCCTGACGGAACAAGGTATCTTGATACTTGTGCGTGAGGAGACTGAGCAAAATGACAGTGTTTTGTTGCCGGCTGTAAATCTGGGTATGGCAAAGGACGCGAGAAGTTTTCGCTCTTCGCGGCGCCATTTGATCTTCAACTACTGCAACAGTGGCGTCAAAAAGTTCCTGAAGGTAAGCGAGCGCTTAAAGGAATGGACAAAATAAATGCGTGGCACTTCGAGAAGCAGCTTATTTTTGATAGTTACTTCAGCAAAGACAAAGGCGACGTCCTACTAGATGTAAAGAAAGTGCCTCGACTTCGAAGCGGAGCAGTTCCTTCAATTTGTTTAGGGAAGCCTGGCGTAGCTCAATGATGCTGAATGCCAGGAGGAACCAGAAGACGCCGATGCGGAAAGACGGGAGGAGATCAATTTAAATTAGTCTACAACTACACACAGTGCAGGTGCCTTTCCTTGTCCAGAGACATGCCGTAATGTAGAGAGAAGGGAAAGAAAGGCAAGGAGGTTAGCCAGTGTAAATACCGGCTCGCTACCCTGTAAATTGTCAGCCTTGCCTTCGAGATGATTCTCCCAGTTATGCAGACACATAATCAGAGCTTCTCTTGTGAAATAATAAGCATGAAACACTGGCAGGAATTCCCAATTATTATGTTTAGTGAGAGAGATCCGGGTGAGACGAAAAGCACCGCGAGAAACAAAGAAGCAAGCGAAGCATCTTAGCACTTGATGCGTGCTCAGATAAAAAAGAGTGATAAACGTTAGCTTTTCCATAAAAACTTCTTTTCGTTGTCGTCCGTCATTGCTTTAGACAACGCGAACTGTCGTTATATCGCCTTACTATTTGCCATAGTTTTTCTTTCCGTCTTAGTTTCTGTAATTTGTTTATTTCTGTCCCTGTGCCTTGTAAAGTTCCATGTATGCCACCTGACAAATGCCCTGCATTTGGCCTGTATAAAAAATAAAGTGATACATGACTTGTTTCTCCTGTTAACGTCACTCCGTGAACCGCAAGAGCTATGCGCGCTACAGGCTTCAGGGCGTGCGCGGACCAGCTGACAAGCAGGTGCCGCGAGAGAGTCCCCGCGCCTTTGCTCCTTCGGTTTTTTGGGCCCGCCTCTCCGCTGCAGAGTTTTTCATTATTCGTAGCGCCGTCTGGCGAACACGCCGTGAAGCAGGAGCTGGCGTTTCAGAATGTGTACCTTCCAGACGAGCAGAGTCGGCGCTCTTGTCTTATATCTTACTCCGTTGTCGAGATACAATCCCGCTTTTCTTGAACTTAGGCTTGCATGGCTTGGTACGAAGACGCGTTGTCTTATCACCACATTTACGGCAGTGTAACCCAAGCTGGCACGGTTTACAGTCACTTACTGACTTGCAGACGCGAATACAATCGACAGACTGGCAGATGCATAAACATCAGATTAAGAAAGCACAGGAAGAATGACTTATTGTTCTGAATAATTCGGCTTCACCGGTATACAGAAACAGCTCCTGCAACTGAGAACAAGTCTAGTACTCATGAGGGGTCCAGGCTCGCGTCCAGCCCGCGAACTAAGACTTTCGAGTATGGAAGGTGCGCTGGAATAAGCGGGCTCACCGGATTTCATGCAAATTCAGAACAGTTGAGGAGGTCTCGAACGCCCTCCTGGTGCGATGAACAGCAAAAATAGAACGGCGACCAAAGTGACGGTCCCCAGTGATCTTCTAGAACTGCGAAGTGGCCTTTCGAAGCTCCGCCTGAATGGCTTTCGGATTCCTCACCTGTATCGATCACCCATTTGGAGGCACAAGAGCCACAGGGACACTGCGTAAATATGCGTCTATCGGCCACTCTCGGGGAGAGATAGAAGTTAGCCAAGGGCAATGCCCTTGAGCGGGAGAAGAGAGAGACATCAGGCTAGTCTAACACGCTTAAACTCACGCCGCAATAAACGGAAGGGTGAAGAAAAAGAAAGCCGTAGGCAAGTAAAAAAAAACAACAAAGACGTTAAACGAACAGTAGAATAGCACCGCCGGATACTCGAACAGACGAGACAGGGCCGAGCGAGACCAGAATGGCCGCGAGACCAGAACGTCAAGACGCGAGCCTTGCTGCAATCGGCGGCGCCTTTCCTTTTCGTTGTCCATCACTGAAAAATAAATGGACAGAAATTCTGAACATATGAAACTGACACATCTTGCAGAGGCCTCTGCCTGATTGCTAACACGCCATTATGATTTCTTGCGGACACTTTATCACACATTCAATGAAATAGAAATCAGGGAAAGAAATAATTTTTTTTCAAACAGCCTAGTGGCACGAAAGCAGCAGTAGAGGATCCATATCAGCAAAACTTTCCCTTTCGTATGCTATATTTAGCTGCGATCGAGATATTAAATTAAGGCGTTGAGTGCGAAAACTACGTTCTGGTTGTGAGGCATGTTCTAGATGGGTGATCCGGATTCATTTTGCCCACCTGGGAATCTGTAAACGTGCAGCCATTGCTTGGTGTGCGAGCGTTTTTGTATTCCGCCGCCATCGGAACGCGGCCGCCGCTGCCGGTGTCGAACTCTCGACCTCGAGCTCAGCAGCGCGACGCCGCAGCCACTAAACCACTACACTACTGTCGATGGTTTTAGTTACGAGTTTACCGTAAGAAGAGGACAGTGCGATGGCAATGGTGCCCACTTAAAGTGTGGTGGCTGTTCAAGAGTAAGGACAAACACGAAATCCAAAGGAACGACAAGTATAAAGATGTGCATGTGGTCACGTGGCATTGCGCTGGCGTCTGCTGTCTAGACTATGTGATGCTGGTCAATCACCTTGCTGTGTACTTTCGCGCCTTTTTCTCCCAGCGTGTCCTGTCGCTCTGGGGTGTGCGTATTCGTGTGCTCTCTCTCAGCAAGGTGAGAAACTGAGAAGGCAATAAAAAGTTGATTCAGCTATGTGCAGAGGTGAGCCGAACAGCACGTGTGCTGTTTTGTTGGGAGCTTGTGGACATTTCAACAACAGTGCTGTCATTTATGATTTACTTTCCGGGAACCTCCGTATAAAAAAAAGGTATGAGAAAAGTATGACAACGATATAGGCTATCATGCGCATCAGCGTTCTGTTTGTACATACCGCATGCAACGACCCTGATATTTTACGCTTACGACTAGGGGTATGCGAATAGTGAAATGTTATCTCGAATCAAATTCTAATCGAATAGTGCCGAATAGTTGCCAAAAATACCGAATACCGAATCGAATACTGAATCGAACAAAAGATTTTATTGAAAATTTACACAAAGAACAAAGAAATTATGTCTGCTCATGTCCTCGAGCACACAAAGCGTTGAGTGACTGTTACCGCAAGGCTGCAAATTGTCATGCAGAAACAAGCTGTTCCACATGACCTGGCTTCAGGCTCTCTCGCCGCGATGTTACGTTGTTTCCTGTAGTTGAAAATATGCGTTGAAAAGTGGAGTTGAAAACATCCGCCGCGGTCAGACGAATGTGCAAGGAGGACCTTGCCCTTTCCTCGAGCCTTCTATGTGCTGTGAGCAGATGAGTCATCTTGATTCGTGATCCCGGGTGCAACACAATATAAGCGCGCGGCGACGGTAGTTAAGACAGGATGTGAAGGAAGATTTTTGTGCAAAAGTGCTTTACAGGCACTTCCGGCATACGCGACGGCACTACGCAAAAGTCGGTGCCTTCGTTTCGGAATCGAAGTTGTGGGCTTGACAGTTTTCCATAAGGTTTTATGTTTTTTACATGCGGAAATGGCATCTCTTTTAATATAAACATGCGCCGCTTCTGAACCAGGATACTGGTGAAAGTTTTAACGAAAGGCCTACTGTAACGACGTTAGCATTAGTTTTAACCACACCTCCCTAACCAAGTTGCACCATTGGCCTTTGTCGCGTTTTAGATATTCGTGCTGTCGAATTATTGGAAACTTCGAATACTAGATCTTCGAAATCGAATTAGGAACTCGAATGTTCGCACGCCCCCACTTACGACTCCTTACATTTTAAAGACAATCGCTTACAATATTTATTCGCTCAGTACTGAATAGCTTACAATGTACGTAGGGTGTAATTATAAATTACATATCAATTTTCCGAACACTTTATCTGCTTCTAAGTTTTTGTTTCGGTGATTGGAAAGTGAAGCTTTGTAAACTTTACGGTAGCTGTATTTTCCATTCTTGTCATGCACAGTAGTGGTATCGATATCTTCACTGAAGTTTCTTCAGTGAAGAAACTTTCGATATCTTCACTGAATACGATCTGAATAGCAAGTACCAATCGAAGAGACGTCGCGCGGGACGCAGCCGTAGCCAGTGCCACGAGCCCTGCGCGCCGCCGTCCAGTATGACGCCAGGTTTGGCTCACGTTGCACCATGGCCACATTCAACAGCTTGCAAGATGACCTGGTGAATTGCCCGTACAGGGACTCCGGAACAGCGGGGGGCGGGGGGGGGAGGGGGCAAGGGGGCAGGGCTCCCCCACTTTCCGACCCTTGACGCGGAAATCAAATTTTTGACAGGAGCTATATTCAAATTTTCAAACTGGTGGTTGTATGGTCAAATGCTTTCCAGAAGGCCGATGATCAACTGTACGTGCAACGGTGGGACGATGGCCGCCTAAGAAGCCACAAATTGAGGCACGCCACTCAACATTCCAGTAGCCAAACTCTTCATTAAATCACATCTATGCAAACAGATGTAGAAAAAATTGACAGAATATTGACTTACACCTGGAGAGAGAACAATAACACATCAATGAATAAGAAACATTTCCACATGTCACAGCACTTCCCTACAAAATAATACACAAGCCAGGCAATCACCTGAGACTGTGTATTTCTAAACTACCTCTTAAGATCCAACAAAACTGACCACAACTCTTGCAATGGCGGGAAACCTGCACAAAAGATCGATGATCAGTTCATAAACGGTCCCTAACAAGAAAGGAAAGAGTACTCTTGACACGCAAATATCCAAACACCACAGAATACAAGACTGAAATAATCAAACACCAGCGTACATACCAAGCCCTTGAACTCGTAAACAAAATCAACCAAATTATTTATCAAGCCTACATGCCCCCCATCTTGGCTCCATGGCAGCCATCATTCGGTAACGCTACTGAACGGAAACCTATCAGTCAGGTATAACAGCCTATCCTCAGCTCAAACTCTCTCAGTGGCACAAGCAAGACAGCCATAAAAGTATATGAGAAAGTATTAAAGAAGTTCGAAACTTTATTGGGTATCAACCTTTATACAGCCCTGTTAGGCCCATGCGATGAATTACTGAGGATGCTTCAACGCCCAGTTTACCACGCTGCAGGAGCAATAGAAACAGAAGAGGCTCTTTGTGACCGCTTGTCAAGGCTACGGTCTGACGCCACATTTGTCGTCCTATGGCAGCAGACGAACTCAAAAACAGCAGAGTTAGGTCTAAAGCAACTTCGTGTGCCCAGAGTTTCGCAGCCGCCCAGAAGGCTTCAAATCACATGCAAGCCTAAGGAGCCCGCAGCGCTTGACGGCAAGTCATCATAGAGGAAAGAGTTTTTTCCTACTATCGATCGTATTACCAGCGAGATCTGACGGGGATTTGAAGTTTTGAACAGCCTGGCAATCAGCAGCTGAACAGCCTCGAGCGCATTTTGACTGACGCTGCTGAATGTTGAAACTTCGCGGCAAACGACCTAAATTAGCTTTTAGGAGCACACTCTGCAGATTTTGACATCAGCAGGCTTTCAGCGCAGCTCGTGCTTCTTCCAACGCTAATGCGCGACGGGGGTCCACGCGCAAGTGAATGCATTTTACAAATTCTGCCGGGGAAGTCTGCAGATATGCGTAAGATGATGGACCAGATTGTCGAGTACCTGCAACTCGTGTTTCCTGTACCTGCGTCGACTGCTTCAGGAGAGCGATCATTCAATGCTCTTATGCGAGTAAAAACATTTTTGCCCAATCGAATGACGCAGAGGAGGCTGACACACCTTCTGCTCCTTCACGTGCACAAGAAGACAGCTGCGGAACTGCACTTGGAAACCGTTATGAAAGAGTTCGTGTCTACAACTACAGAACGAACAGCTACCTTTCCCCTTCTTTGACAACCTCTCCTGCCCAACGCCCTCTGGTCATGCTGCAGCCATGAAGCTCGTCAATCTGGGATGATAGTTTTGTACGCAGTGCCTACTTTCTTGCCTACTTGTATCACATCTGTGTACTTGTGCCAGTTCACATTTGCTTCACTGCGGGATAGAATGCAGAAATATTAAAAATAATTTTTCGCCGCTTTCGAACCCGTTTTGTCATTTGCGTGGTCTGCGCCGGTTTTCAGTGGATTTTCAAAGTGCATACCAATGCAGAACAAGCGAGGATGGAAATATGTCAAATTTATTTCGTCGAACATGAATTAAAACAGTAATTGATGGCATTAAAATTATACGAATTATTAAAATAATAAAATGTAATGTAAATAAATGCGAATTGATGAGCATTGAGAAACAAAATACTAAACACAACAAACAAAGACGACAATACTTGCCCCCTCCCCCCCCCCACTCCCGAAAACGTTCCGGAGTCCCTCTGCCCGTACAACCCTTTCCACAAATAAGTCAGGAGTGGTCGGCTACACATACACATGACCATGTGGCACAGGGAACACCCTCCGTGCCGCCTTAACCTTTCCCTTTCACCAAGGATCACATGGCGCCCGCGAACGCTGAAGACTACCAGAGGCACCTCGCCACCTGCCCGGACCGGTCGTCGACATTCTGCACAGCGACCAGGGACGATCCGGACCCACCCTTTGACCTCCGCGACCTCTGAGTCGCGCTTCTGCAGCGTCGAGTCCTCGATGAACAAGCCAGTGTCCAGTCCCTGGCTCTGGGCCTCGGCATAACGCGTTTCCTGCACTGCCTACAGAGCTCGTGACATGCAACAAGGTGGTGACGATACCTGCATCCAGCCGTTCTTCATGCTGCGCTCTTCTTGGTCCCCGTCCAATCCATCGACACCGCACTCGTGAGTGCTGCTGCTCGACGAGCTGTGGCGTGCGCGCAGCCAGCATCTCATCGTTTGAACACTGCAGGGAAGCAGGTGCTTCTGTTGGATCTCCTGGAACATCAGGTTGCTGCTGCATCGTGAGAGCAGCTAAGCCTTCCGGGAGGTTTGCCGTCATGTTAGATAGCGAGCTACTGGAGCCACTGCTTGTCGAGCCGGATTACAGCTTGCGCTTCACCTTCCTTGTCCTTTCGCAGCTACGAAGTAGCGACGGTTGGCAAATCCGGTAGCCGGCCAGGCTCTGACGTAATAGACGAAGCTTCGGGAGCACTGGTTCGGGCAGCCAGGTTCGGATTGCAGACGTGTAACGGCTTCACCGCTTCAGCGCACACGTAAAGGCAGCCAGCGAGGCTCGTGAACACAAGCCGCGAGCCTTGCTACAAACTTCGTCGTCCTTCCTTTTCGTTGTCCGTCACTCAAATAGAAACGGGCAGAAATACAGAACATCAAAAGCCAACGGATCTAGCAAGCGCCTCCGAGTGGGTGCTAAAACGCTGTTGTAAGATTTTTGGCAATTAATCACATATTCAATCAAATGAAATTGAAGGTAGGAAATAATTTTTTTTCACGCAGCCACGTGCCTCGAAAGCAGATGTAAAGTTGCCGTGTCAATAAGTTTGTGTACGCCTTTTTTAAGCGACGCTTTATAGGCCCATATATTTCGGTTGTGGTGGCGGTGTCACGCTGAAAAGTGTGCCGATCCTGACGATAGTGCAGAAAGGGTCCAAGCTCACTGGCACATACCAGGGACGAAAAAGAGAGAAAATGAAAGAGAGAGAGCCTGAAAGAAATAAAGAGAGAAAGAAAGACCGAGAGAGAGAGAAAGATAAAAATCACCACGAAGGTCAAAGAAATAGAGAGAGAAAGGAAGAAAGAGATATAGAGAGAAAGGAAAAGAGAGGGAAAGAAAGATAAAAAGAGAGGGCAAGAAAGAAAGAAATAGAGGGAAAAATGAAAAAAGAAACGGAAAGAAAGAAAATCCTCACAAAGGTCACATACACACATGACAAGCTTCGCTTGCCCCCTTTTTCTCGAGAGGGGAAGGGCTGCTGTTTTTTTTACTAGCAATTACAACATTTTGAGTTTTCTTGCGCAACAATTATAATTTCATTACGAGGCACGCCCCTGGGGGAGCGGCAGAATAAAATTATGAGGGCTTACGTGGGAAAACCACTATCTGATTATGTTGCACGCCATAGTCGGGGACTCCGTAAATTTGGACCACCTGGGGTTCTTTAACTTGCACCCAGATTAATTTTGACCATCTGGTGCCCCAGCGGATGTGAGGGTCAGATCGAGGGTGCTTTGCTTTGATCTCATCCTCACTGGGCTAAGGTGCTCGCCCGCCAAATCCGAGCTCTTACTCTACAAGAAGAGGCCCAGAGGCGGTTCTCAAAAGTCCTGGAAGCCAGCAACGGAGAGCCACATTAGGTTATTCACTGGTAACGGCTCACCAGTTCCGCGGGTGGACACTATCAGGGTCCTAGGAATGTTTATCCAGTCTAACGGGGCCAATGGAGCCGCCGACAAACGCATTTCTTCCAAGACCGAAAGTGCCCTCGGACTGATCCCAAGAATCGCCAACAGGTACCGCGGTATCAGGGAGGAGAATCTGATCCGGATTATCCACGCATTTGTGCTATGCCACCTCGCTTATTCGGCGGCCATGCACAACTGGCTCGTGTCGGAGCGCAACAAGATCAATGCCCTAATCAGTAGAGTATTCAAGCTTGCCCTTGGCCTTCCTGTCCAAACGCACACAGAAGACCTCCTCAAGTTGGGTATTCACAACAAGTTCAAAGAAATTATTGAAGCCCAAGAGTTTTCTCAATTTGTCAGACTGTCCGGCACCCCAGCGGGCCGAGCCATACTTGGCTTGTTGGGACGTAACCCCACGTTCGTCGGTCCCGACGCTGTGAAGCTGCCCAATGACATAAGATCCAAGATTTCCATGCACCGGATGCCACGCAATATGCATCCGACCTACAATGATGGACGAAGACGAGCCCAGGGGTAAAGCTCTGCTAGCCAGTGGCCGCTTGGTCAAGGATAGAACATGCTTCGTAGACGCGGCTTCGTACGCTCAAGAAGAAGCCTTCTCCTCAGTGGTCATCGACTGTGATTCGAAAATCATCAGCTGCGCTAGCATCCGCACTTCTAGTTCCAGCGTAGCAGAAAGGGTTGCCATTGCTCTTGCATTGACGGACGGTGTACATGACACGATTTATTCAAACTCCAAGACCGCGATCAGGGCCTTTCAGATGGGAATGGTGGCTCCCCAGGCCCTACGTATCATCCAAAACACTAAAGACCTCAAACATCACTCATTGGCCTGGTTCCCTGCGCACCTTGGAAATATTGCGGGTGCCTCGCACAACCCCAACGAGGAGGCACACTCGGCTGCACGAGGTATGACTGACCGTGCGCCGGGTAATGCGTCCTCTCCAGGGCGACCCGAGCCTCTCTGCTCGTAACCCCCCCCCCCCCCCCCCGAGATCCGCAAACACAATTACCTATCAAGAAGACTCCTGCCTCTGCCGCACTCATCGCTGTGCAGGGCCCAGGCAGTCACTCTCAGACTTCTACAAACAAGCACTTCAGCGAGCCCTGCGGCACTGCACACAATGTACCCCGAACGGTTCCCAAGCCCGGACTGCCCCCTGTGTGGTGGTTATGCGGACTTCGAGCATGTCCTATGGGGCTGCGCCTCTGCCGGTCCCCCTTTCACCCAAGTGGAAATGATGACCCTTATTAAAGCCCAAGATCAGACCTCCCAAATCCTGGCAGTCCAGAGGGCCCGCGAGAGGGCCGTCAGGTTTGACCTGACGGTCCCCGAGTGGGCCTAGCCAGGTGACGTCGAGTTTACTCACGTCTATCGCGAACCAAATAAAGTTCACTCACTCACCACCTTGCGTTCTTTACCGTGCACCAAATGCAGGGTGACCGACCGATTTTGTATGCCGCCCCCATCGTAACATGGCCGCGCCGCCGGGATCCAATCCGCGACGTCTAGCTCAGCGGCACAACGCCATGACCACTACACTTCCGCCGCGGTGCTTAGTTACGAGTTTACTGTAAGAGGAAAGTGCGATATCAATGGAGCACACTTGTGATCCCTGTTTGAAGGAAAGGAAGAACCCAAAATCTGAAGGAACGATAAGTAGAGAAAGAAGCGTGGTCACGTGGAATTGTGCTGCTTCTTTTCTTCTCAAGGCGTGCTTCTCGCTCGGTCCATAAAATCCACCTCCGTGAAGTGCGCCGAGCATATTCTGTGGTTTTTGACCTTGCATCTGGGCAAACCAATTAGGTCCATCCTTCCAGCGTAGGGTAAAAACGCTTCGATCCTCAAGAACAGTAAAGATCATAAATTATAACATCGCAGTTGGAACATACAAAACTGAGATCGTTCCGCGTCGCGGAAGAGTACTAGTTGGGATATGTCAACATTAATTCTCAGAAACGCATGTTTAAACGATGGCGACCAATTGACTAGAAGTAAGTACGAATCGCAAACCTACACACGTGTTCCTTGCGATACGCTAGAGTGGTATTATATTTATAAGGAGCTTTATGTTCGCAGCTTGTTGACATAACGATTTACTGCATCATTTGTGGTCTTTTCAAATCAGCTAGCTGCTGCCTCACCACCGGACAGCCATGTACGACTGCGCACAATTGCTATCACTAATAAAAACCGGGAAGTAAACGACACAGTGCTCACCTGTTGTCTTTAGGGACGCGGTAGAATTTCACGTCGCATGGCTCACTTCGTCTTGATGTGTTCGCACACCACTGAACCACATACGAACAGCGACAGCTGCGAGACATTGATGGGAAAATCCAATAAATGTGCAACGGTAGGGTACCACACGGACCACACTGCTAGCGCGGACGGCGAAAACAGCAAAACTGACCGCGTAATGCCAGAAAAAAATTGCTGCCATTTCGGCCGTTATCAGCACGGCCGACGACGAGCGCGGGCCGCGCCATCCGCGCCGCCGATAGTTAAAGGCGAGGGAGAAACGACAAAGTTGAGAGAGGGTTGACAAGAAAGAAAAAAAAAGGAAAAGCGATTTTGGTTTCGCATACATCTCATGGATGGCGCCGCAATTCGCGTGGACAAAAAACCAGCGGAGTTTCCGGGGCCTGCCCATGCCTTCCAATCTATTGTTTGTGAAAAGTCGCATTCAGCCAGTTTCGTGCTCGGGTGCTGCTGTGTGCTGGCGCCCCATCTTGCTGATACCGCAGAAGTGGAAGACGTGACAGCGGGAATTCACTGCAAAACCCATCCACTGTCCCTTCAAGGATTTCGTCCACGTAACGCTGTCCAGTCAGTGTCTGATAGCAGAAGATGCGACCAATTATACCACCCTCCTAAATTCCACACCACACATTGAACGAGCACTGGTACTGGTGCCGAGTGCGCTTCTCCCAGTGTGGATTGGAGTCACTCCAACAGTGTGCATTATGCAGATTTACCTCGCCATTTCTGCAAAAATTAGCTTCATCTGTCCAGATGACGTTGCTAAGAAAGTCCAGTGATTCATCGGATTTTCTGAGAATCCAATTCGAGAAATCTAGATAATTCTGCAAGTCCCTCGCTTCCAAGCATTGGTGCAGGTTAACGGTGTACGGGTAAAAGGCCGAGTCCTTTAAAATCCTCCAAAGTGACGAATTGGAAATTGGTGACTGGGCGGCCACGTCTCGCACGCTAACTTGAGGGTTTGAGGCCATAAATGCCAAAACATCCGGGCGTATTTTAGGACTCAAAGATGAAGTCCTGCTCCGCAGTTTCTTGAAGCTGCCGGTTTCTCGCAGGTTTTCAAAATTTCTGATGATTGTCGATGCGTTGGGTCTTCCGCCACACTTCCATGAACGACAAATCTTTGCGGCCTTTCTTGTGCTGCGAGGTGCAGCCCCCAAGGCAAGCATCATGTTCGCGTTCTGCTCATTAAGATATGGTGACTGGGGCGATACAAGATGCACCTTTAAACCTTTGCGCGGATTTCATTGATCAGCTTCTGTGGTTATAGGTTCTGCGCAGAAGAAAAAGCCACCCATGCACACTATCTACGCTAAGACAACTGCTATCGCAGCTCATTTCCAACTAACACCAAACGCGATGAGCTCCTTCGGTCGGGGTAAAGCAGAAACTAAGGCACGATTTCTTCTTTCTTTCTTTCGTTTATTCAATTCTGATTAACTCAGAGGGAGCTTGTTCGAGGGCGCTGCTTTATTATGAGGGTTGGAGAGTAGTCACGTGGTATTGTTATATTTCGCGGACTTTCTTTATCACTTGGAAAAAATGAGTATGCAATTAGTACGGCGCTGAAAATACCACAGTTAGATGCCCCACGTGGTTGCCTACAAACGCCTCATTGACTCTTTAATAATTAGGACAGCACTTCTCGAGTTAGATAAATAATTACAATTACATACTGAAACCTCAATAACGAAAAAATTATTAGTGGCTACTCCAGACTACGGGAAGACTATGTACTAGGTTTGCTTCGCGTAAAGCTATTACTCTTTTTTAAATCGTGCTGCGTGATAGCTGGAACACCGTGTATATTATAAGGAGCCGTTTATTCCAGCCGAGCTCGAGCTACGACTGAAGAAGAACAAGCTGGGCGGATGATGATCATAATACAGATGAGGAATTGGTACAAGTGATGTATAGAGAAGAATAAGAGTCAGTCATGGGTCGCGCTCACACTAATTCCCTCTCGCGGTGGAAGCCGCCGCCTGGTCGCGCGGCATTATGATGAAATGCGGCGAATGTACGGTTTTAAGCGTGATACATGCACAATTTCTGTACCACGACAACGGTGGTCGGGAAGGGGCGTCGCCAGGTTCTGTAGCACCGGAAGAGCACCACCCGTGAAGTTTCTCCCGAACAATATCACGTATGAGCATGCGCCATTCCTCTGTTGAAATCACACGGAGGTCTGTGTTATCTATGCATAGCCGTAGAGATTGAAGTTCCTCTAGGCGCTGGTAAGTGGCTATTACATCTTGGATGGTGGCAGGATTTTGCGTGGTGAGAGCGCTAAAGGCGACGGTGTTTATGCCTTTAATAATATGCCGTATGCGGTCGGCATGACATGGTGGCATTGACACGTTTGCAGAAAGCTAGCACAACCTCAATGTATGATGTGTATGATTTCCCGGGAAACTAGACGTGCTCACCGAGCTCCTTCTTTGCGACTTCAGCGCGAACAGCGGAAGCGCCGAAGATCTGGCAAAGTTGCTGCGTGAACGTTTTCCAGTCGGGGAGATCAGGCTGATGGTTCCAATACCAGAATTTCGCGAAATTGGTTAGGTAGAAGGGGACATTGTGCAACTTCTGTGTGTTATCCCACTTATTGAAGTCGCTTGCCAGGTAGTTTTGGAGTCCTTCCTCGACGTCATCTCCCCGAATACCAGCGAAGACTGGTGGGTCAATGTGGTGGTTGTGAATGGCCACGACGGGTGGTGAAGGCTGTGCTGAGGTGGTAGTAGCGGACGTGCTCGGATTGTCTTGAGCAGACATGGCAGTAGGTGGTATGCGGCGACACGAGCGGAGCTCCAGTGGCAAGGGCGAGAGGTCTCGGAGAACGAAAAGCACCTTCCACCACTTATAAGGAACTGTTTACTCCAGCTGAGTTCGAGCTACGAGGAAGAACAACAAGCTGGGCGGCTG
This sequence comes from Dermacentor silvarum, assembly GCF_013339745.2. Lineage (NCBI taxonomy): Eukaryota > Metazoa > Arthropoda > Arachnida > Ixodida > Ixodidae > Dermacentor > Dermacentor silvarum. Next base: position 347,308,557 of record NC_051154.1, on the reverse strand, counting down.
ATGATGATAAATGCAGATAGGGAATTTGTACAAGTGATGTTGATATGTAGTGCCGTAAGAGAGTGAGTCATGGGTCGCGCTCACAATATATATATTATAAGACCTAGACCGACCAAGCTGTCAAGCGCGGTTTATTCCAAAAAGGAAAGCGCCCCCAGCTCATGCGCGAAGAAGTAGAAGAACAGGGAAGATGATGATGGCTATGTACAAATGAAAACGATGAAGTACGTCAATAGTGCTTACACTAACTTCCCCCCGTCAAGGAAGCGGCCAGCCTGGCCGCATATTAGAGATTATCTAAACAGCGAGTGAAGGGCTTCATCCGCGAGACGTGAACAATTTCGGCATTCCGGCGGCGCCGGACAGTGAGGGAGTGTACTGGGCGCACGAGATAGTTCACTGCAGATGTTTGCTGCACAACGGTGTATGGGCCAATGTAGCGTTGAAGGAACTTCTCACAGAGGCCTGGAGTTCGGACTGGAGTCCAAAGCAGGACTTGGTCTCCAGGGTGAAAACGGAGGTCACGGCGTTTGTTGTCGCAGCGACGCTTGCGCTCAGCTTGGGTAGCTTCCGTGCTTTGCCGGGCGATTTGACGGCAATGTGCAACTCGGGCAGCAAAATCTTCTGGAAGGAACGCGTTAGGCGACCAAGGCACTAAAAAGAATTCTCTGTCGAATATGGTGGAAGGAGATCTTCCATAGACAAGGAAGAAAGGGCTGTAACCGGTAGTCCGTTGAATAGCAGTATTATATGCGAATGTCACAAAAGGAAGAATTTTATCCCAGTCAGTGTGGTCAGGACGGATGTACATGGAAATCATGTCAGACAGCGTACGGTGGAAGCGCTCAGTGAGGCCATTAGTTTGCCGATGATAGGTAGAAGTAGATTTGTGCACGGTATCGGCGGCCCGAAGAACTTCCTCGAGAACTTGGGAAATAAACGCCTTGCCATGGTCACTCAGAAGAACGCGAGGAGCCCCGTGGCGCAAAACAATGGAGCGCAAGAAAAAGTCAGCGACCTCAGACGCGGTACCGGATCGCAGAGGGGCAGTCTCGGCATATCTGGTTAAATGGTCGACCGAAGTGACAGTCCAACGGTGACCGGAGGGTGTCAAAGGCAAGGGACCATATAAATCAATGCCAACAAATTCAAATGGTGCGTCCGGGCAAGGAAGAGGTTCTCGTAAACCGGCAGGAGCGGATGTCGAGCGTTTTCGGTGCTGTCATGACGCACAAGAGGCAATGTATTTGGCCACCGTTGTGGATAGGCCAGGCCAGAAGCAGCGGGTCTTGATGCGGTCGTAAGTGTTGTAGAAGCCTAAGTATCCAGCCGATGCGTGGTTGTGATGTGCCTCTAATACTCGCAGGCGAAGGCAGCGAGGTAGAACTGGGACTCACCGGTGACCTGTTGGGTGATAAACGTAGCGGTGTAGCACGCCATCTTGCGTGCGGAATTGACGAAGTTGGCGTCGCAAGCGGCTGTTGGGTGGTTCAGCGAACCCACTAAGGCGATCCATGAGAGTTCGACAGTAGGAGTCGGCCCGCTGAAGCAAGACGAAATCAGAGCGTGATGAAAGCGTAACTAGGTCCAGGGGCGTTATCGAGAGCTGGTGTGAGGCAGGCGTAGCATCAGAACGACGTGGTGGGGAAGACGACGACGCGTTACCGGGAGAGAGCGAGTGGGCAGCGAGACAATGCGTCTGCATCATGATGACTTTTTCCAGACTTGTACGTTATTGTAAAGTCATATTCCTGCAAGCGGAGTATCCAGCGTCTTAAGCGTCCTGACATGTTTTTCATTGATGACAGCCAACACAGAGCATGATGGTCGGTGACGATGGTGAAGTGGCGGCCATAAAGGTAGGGGCGAAATTTCTGAATCGACCAAACGATAGCCAGGCACTCTTGCTCTCTAATGGTGTAGTTCCGCTCAGCTGGAGAAAGTGTGCGGCTGGCATATGCGATGACTTGCTCTTTAGAGGCTGCATTGCGTTGCAAAAGTACTGCACCAAAACCGTGTGCGCTTGCGTCAGTATGTAGTATGGTGGGGGCTCGATCATCGAAGTGGCGAAGCACTGGTCCGAAAGTAAGATGTTGCCTAAGAGCTTGAAAAGCCGACTCGCATTCGTCAGTCCATGTGAAAGAAGCACCGGTAACCAGTAGCTTGTGTAGAGGAGCTGCTATTGCAGCAAAGTTGCGTATAAATCGACGAAAATATGACGCCAAGCCGAGGAAACTACGTAGATCTTTCTGCTGCTGGGGGGCGAGGAAAGTGGAGAACAGCACTAATCTTTTCGGGGTCTGGCTGGATGCCATCTTTTGAGACGACGTGGCCCAATACTTTTATGCTCTTGCTTGCAAATTTGCATTTTTTGTATTGATCGACAGACCAGCATTTGCAAGGCACTTGAGAACTTCGTCTAATCGATGAAGATGTTGGCTGAAGTTAGACGAAAAGACGACAATATCGTCCAGATAACAGAGGCAGGTCTTCCATTTTAGTCCACGAAGTACGTTATCTATCATGCGCTCAAATGTGGCGGGAGCGTTACAAAGGCCAAAAGGCATCACGTTAAATCCTAAAGTCCGTCTGGTGTAGCACATTGGGATTGGCAGTATATGAAATAAAATAAATGGAAACACCTAGAGATGCGCCGATGTTTAAGCGGAGGCGAGACAAGTACGAAATTCTTTGCCCTGTTCAAATTCAAACGGCTGCTGCATGCAGATGACCGCCACGCATAGTGGAGTCGCTACAATAGTTACACTGTCTCACTTTTTAAGGGTTCCTAATTTCGGGGCTGGGAAAGGAGACCATTCTTCGCAGCTTGAAATAAACTCTTGTCGCACCACAATGGGATCCCGGCATTGAACTGCGATAGGCAATCAATAAGCTGTTTATTAAATAATCAGAGAAGCGCAATCTTTCCTACAGAACTATATTAAATAAGCGTGTCGACGCAAGCCACTAAAAGTGTCGGAAGAGAAAAGCGTTGACAAAAAATGTTCAGGCCCTCGAGGTCTCGGATTGGCATTTTCTTTTTCTGGCCGACCAGTCTATGCGACCACGCTTCTGCAAAGCTGAGCCGCTGCAGTTGATGCAGCTAAAGTAGGCGAGGCCCTTCGCGACGCGCACGATGCTTTTGGCTGTGCGACTGCATGCACTTCTTCAGCGTCCTGCTGCCACCGCAGCGTTTCAGAAGGGCAGCGCTGCGACAGGTTCGGACGCAGCAACGATGAAGGTTGAAGGTTGCCAGCAACGAAGCTTGAAGATTACCGTGTTGCAAAAATTGGTCACACAACCATCGTTGCAGTCCGGAAAACTGTCTCTATTTTTAAGGTGGAACTTGGCGTACACTCCGGAGTGCCCCACTAGGTCGAATATGAAGTCCATGTGGTAATTCGAGTCCACGTGGCCCACTTGTGATGGGAGCGAGTGCGGCAATGGCTTAGAGATGAAAGAAGCAATGGGTGCTGTCGTTGTGCCACCTCGGAGGATTGCGTGGCAGCAGAAGGAGCTGTCGCACGGCTGAGCCACCATCGCCGACGTTGGCCACGTATGTGGAGTGGGCTGCGGATTGGGGAAGGTAGTTATGGGTCGGAATACCACTTCCGCCGTGTCTTCCTCTTGATAGCACAACATGGTCAGGGCATGCCGATCTTTGTCACCATCCTTATCTTGCTGCACGCGGTACATCCCGTAAGTGCTGGGAGCACGCCACGGCAGGCCGCCTCTCAAGACGTGTGGTTGAGAACTAGACGACAGCGCAAGACCATCACTCACAGCACGCGCGAATGCAAGGCACAAAAGACATTTTTTCCCGTTATAGTATTCCGTAGGATGTGGAGGCTGACGCTGCATGCGGGCAGGAGCAAAGGGTTACAAGTGGACATTGTGTGACAAAGTTGTAGTGGCAGCAAATCGCATAGGAAGGCTAAAGTATTAGCGCTTTCGGGCTTCGTGCGTGAATCGATTAGGCCAGACGGATTGACATTGGTGTTTAAACTGCCGGTGGCTTAGTCGAGCTTCCGACGTCGCATAGCACAGATCCGGGTGATGCGTTTGTTCGCACTTGCCCAGACAGTACGAGCGCTACTTGAAGCTAAAGTTTAATCTCGGAAAAACAGGCTTACTTTTCGGTCGACACAGGACAAAAGCGAAGCATGTCATTGGGCAATCGCGCTCTAAAGCCGCCTAAACGTTTTAGAAAGTTGTAAAATTTAATTGCGACGCACGGCTACGCTCATAACTGCTTTTTCTTTGTGAGCATAGCCGTGTCACGATTGAATTTTCCAAATTACTTAAGCTTTTTTTTTTTTTGGGGGGGGGGGGGCTTGGAGCGCGCTTGCATACTGATGTACTTAGCTACATGTATGAGATGTAGTCAACTATAGTTGCAACTAATATTCGCGCTTGAACATATAGAAGCGCGATCTGTGAGTGGACAGAATATCTGTTTCGAGCAGCTTAATCGCCGTAAAAGAACGTAAATGACTATTGTGCACACATATTGATTATTCTTTACAAAAAGGCATTGAATTTTAAAAATAAAAATAAAGAAGCATGTATAAGGCCGCTAGTTTTTTACTAAAAAGTTGCTTGAAGTGATTTTCTATCCAAACAGTTAGAGGACAATAACTCGGGAAGGTTCATCCTGTTGATCTGCGCTTAACCAATTTCCTTGACGGTAGGGCTGCGGTTTTTGCTCAGGACGCACGAAGAAACGTCGAACGCACCTGTGGAATAGCCAGGACCTCGCACGGGCGCAGCCTTTCCCTAGACATGCCAGCTTCTGGTCGCAGAATGCAGCCCGGTAAAGCCGCGCTTTGGTGTGATGGTTACGTCTAACTCCAGTAATACGTTTTTTTATTTTATTTAATAATACCTTAAGCCTTGACAGGCTCTTACAGCAGTGGGAACAAAAATAATATGAATGATAAAGAAAGATTTTGCGGCAGCACATTCGAAGGCAACGTCCTTTAATAGCAAGGCCGTTCTATGATTGCTTAGAGTTTCAGGGCCACTTGAAGCCTGCGTGGGGAAAAACCCCAGACTCAACCATGTGATGTTTTATTTCCACAAGAGCTACAGAAATAATGTTTCAAACATACGAAGTTAGAAGTCGCTTACGATAATCTAAACCGGAAGTATTGTTACTTTTTCGAATTATCTATCAATTTCGTTACTTCACAATATGTTGTCGGAAAGAATTATAGTGATCCGGTGGCGGGGGCGAGGGGGGTTATTTTCTGACCCCCCCCCCCCCCAAGTACCCAAACGCCATCTGCAAAACCAAAGGGCCCACTTCAAGTGGGGAGTGAAGACGATGACAAAATTAGATCGTAAGACACCCACGTACCGGCTGTACCATAAGTTAGGTATGTAAGGTTCTGATATGTCGCGAGCCTAGGCGACAAGGCGTCACAGCTAGGCATGCGCAGTGGCAGTGGCGCAGGCGCTACCACCCTTTGGTTGTGCTCAAAAGCGCTGGCATTCAAGCTGGCGCGCGCTTTCATTCCTGTAACATAGAGCCGGGAAGTTCGCCCACCGCTGTTAAGTTGATGGCTAAATAAAGCTGTAGTGTTTTACGACGTAGATACGACATAGACTGGCAACGAGGATGGGATGCTGCCAGCAAGGAACAAGCTCCTGCCTGCCAGCAAAGGAATTCACCTGCTGACGGATTACGCACGGATAGTAAAGAAGCAAGCCGGTTGGGACAATATGGCGCAGGCGATCACGAGTCTACAGCTGGTGCAAGTAGAACAATTCGTCAATAGCACGTGCGATTGGACTAGCTACGAAGAGCGCGTGTACGCGTACCTTCGAGCAAATAATGTTCCGGAGGAGCGGCAGGTAGACGCGTTCATCAGCATATTGGATCCACAGACATATTCCCTCCTCAAGCCGCTAGCCGCTCCAGATAAGCCGCCCTCGAAGTCCCTGGAAATCTTGTGCGAGCTGCTTCGTAAACATTTGTCCCCTGAACAGTCACTCATAGGTGAGCGAGCAAAGTTTCATCGCCGAGATCAGAAGGAACATGAAACGATACCACAGTACGTGGCGGAGTTAGTGGCTTTGGCGCAAACATGCGAGCTTGGTGCATTTCTTGACGAGTCGCTTCGAGACAGATTTGTGTGTGACTTACTCAGAGTCGACATTCAAAGGCACTTGTTTTCGGAAGACAAGAACCTAACTTTTAAACGAGTCGTTGACCACGCAACTGCATTAGAAGCTGCACTCGCTAAAGCTACAGCTGCTCTTTCGAAGCCTGAAGGCGAGTTCGAGGTGCATCAGTTGCCTACCAAGGGAACAACGAAATGCTTCCGCTACAACTCTACTCACACTGCCAATGCTTGTCCGCACGTCAATGCGACTTGTTTTTTTTTTCGGCAACAAGGAAGGGAACATTCAGAAAACCTGCCTAAAGCAGCAAGGAAAATTGCAGCCGTAGCGAAAACGAACAGTACGGAAGCCTCGGGTGTTACAACCGTCAGAAACGCCTCTGCAAAGTGTTGCAACGAAAGAGGCAGAGACAGAAGACCCTATCATGCTCAGCTTTATTCTCGAGGGTGTTTAGTTGCAACTGGAGCTTTATATGGGAGCTGCCGTTTCTGCTATGTCCCTGGGTCAGTTCCGCTTACTTTTTCCGACAGTACCTCTGAAACAAACTAAGTTGACGCTCAGGACTTATACGAGCGAACCTGTGAAGCCACGCGGTGTTTATTTTCTTAGAGTTGAGCACAACGATCAGGGCCAGCGCTTGTCGCTGTACGTGCTTTCTCAGGGCGGCCCAGCGCTACATGTTCGGGCGCAACTGGCTTCAGCAAGTGCTCGTCAATTGGTGTCAAGTTCATGGCCTATAACAGCTACAGTGTGAGACATCACTGAGCATTGAACGACTTCCCGAGCTAAAATCCTTGCTTGACCGCCAAAAGGACCTCTTCAAGAATGAGCTCGGCACCATCCGAAGTGAAAAGGCAACTCTTGCTTTCAAAGGCGGGAAGACGGCAAATTTTTCAAAGGCGGGAATTCGCTGCATGAACGCACTAGCACCTCCACCAGATGTCACGTAGTAGTGACCGTGAAGAGAACAGTAATAAAACTATGTATGACGAAGCTGATTCTTTATTGGGTGAAACTGTCCCCACAAAAGAAAGCTACGCTCAAAACACAACGATGGCGGCGAACATAGTCGGCGATCGCCGAAATCTCATCAGCGGCGAAACACGTTATACATGAGTCATCGAAGGTTCCAGATTAACCCCTGGTGCCCGCGTGTCTTCCAGAAAGTTTAGACAATTCGCGTCGCTCATTCAATCAGATTACATGAGCGTCGGTGACCACAGACGACGTAAAGAAGCATCGAAACGTTCGAGAAGCTTCCGATGCAGGCGCGTCCTGCGCCAAGTGAAAACGTTTAACATTTGTTGGCCGGTGGAAAGCGGCCACGGGTGAAAGATAAACATGCATACGTGTCAATATTCCTGAAGTCCATAACAAGAGCGTTGTACGTTCTTCGACACCGTACGGGAAGAACATTTTTACCGTTATTTTCGGGCAGTCGTACAGCATAACTCTGCAGTTTCCAGAAAGTGAACGCGGTGATCTTAAGAAGACTGCAGGCATTTTTCCTATAGCAATGCTCACTCAAGAGTCGTTGCAAATATAAGAGGTGTTTTTTAACGAGGACACAGGACGGCCTTGTGTAACAGTGCCACATCATGAAAATAGATTGTCTACACCCGCCATTCAAAGGTTAATCAGCGTCCAGTTGCCTTTCCTGCACCCCTTTCTTTTAAAATACAAGGTGTAATTACATTGCATCAATGATTCGCAAACTCTTGCTCTGACACAACGTCACCTGTTCGGACGTAGACGTATAAGTTAGGCGGATGATACTATGACTATCTGGGGTTATATCAAGAGACCCTAAACAGGAATGTTAAACTGGATTCAATGTTGCACTTCTGGAAAGAGAGCATAAGGGGTGACCAAAATTAAGCGTTACAGATTTCTTAAAATAAAACACAGGTTATGCGGCCAGGGTGTGACGCAACAGAAGCGTCACACCGGGGAGGAGCTCTGCGCCAATCCTCCCAGTCTTGCATGCGCAAAATTTTCTGACTGAGATGAAACTTTGCAGGCGAATCTCTAGGCTAACTGAAGATGCTCGAATTCTACCGAGTGGTATTGTGTAGGAATACGACAGCCTCTAAGTTTCCATTACAAACGTGCCCGCTTACTGTAATCACTAAGAAGTTCATTAATCGATTTTAGTAATTAGGGGGCTTATGTTGAAAATTATCATCTCACTTAGTGTCCTCGTGGCTCCATAACTGATATACATTTACCGTATGTCTCAGCGGCTATCTTTAAGAAACCTGTGAAGCTTCGTTTTGATAACCCTATATTTGATTTATCTTTATCAGAATACAGCCTAGCTGGGTAGCTGAAAGGAAACAGCTTGATGGGGCCTAGGACACCGATGCAAAGCAACGTGTTACAGGTACATCATTCACTGATATGCAAATCATATAAAGAAAGGAGAAAGGCTCAGCGCTCGGTTGGCTACTGTACATGGGAGATGGAGGTGGAGGAGCCATGATGGAGCGCGATAAGGTATCCTGAACACATGCGCCCGGTAAAGGAAAGCAAAAATATAAATTACCCCGCTGGTCTTAATAAGGTGCAAAGACGCCTTCAGAGCCTCGTGGGCCCACGAACGCCAACGTATGTATTCTGGAATATTTTCTCGAGACCAAAGCCAGTAGTCAAATTGTGCTGGTGTGAATCTCGCCGTGTGTTTAAGTGTCAAACTGAGGACAGTCACAAGCAGGTCGTTGATGGCGCGAACTTTGAGCAATGCCAAAGATCGGTCTCGCCGTGACACTAGCCGTAACAAGCCACAAAAAGACGAAAGACTGGCTTCAAATTCCCCTTCTAGCTCCTGCTGACCTCTCGAGATTTGCACAACGTCTTCTGCTCGAGGCTAGATAACGCCTCGTTTATCGGTAAAGATAAGTATAAACTATATTGAATTCTAAAGGAACACATGACATAACTTTGGACGTGAAATGTTTTCCATACTTCGGTCAGCATGGGGCTCGCTTGCTTAAGCCGCATGTATCCAAAACGTATAAAACTATTATCGCTTACATCTTTGGAACCGTAATACGCACGCACCTTACTTTCGCATGATTTTGTATAAAAAAAGCCATTACTCGATCATACACGGTTTGCGTGCTCATATCAGGCCTGATGTTTTCCTCATTGTCGCCAAATTTCATCTCGTTGGCAGTCATAAATCTTCGAGGAAAGTGTACTCAATTCTACAGTGTTAGTAAAACATTTGCAACCCTTTGCAGCACATACATAAGTAAGTTACTACGAAAGTGTTAATTAATCCAGCAATTTTAAATATTGCCTACACATATGTGTGATAGCTGGTTATTTTCAATAAATATAAACCATTCTATACTATACGTGCCTCGCTTGCGTCAGCGACGACACCAGAAAGCTCCCTACGTGGATCGTAAAATATGCCTCTGACACTCCGCAACGCTTCTATAAATAATCGTCTACAAATACTGAAATCAGGCTAAATCACACACCACGTTTTTTTTCTATTTCAACCAAATATGCACGTCTCGTTTAGTTGCAATAAGGAGACAGAGAGAACCAACTATACATATCTCGTATGGCGCATGAAAGTATATAGAAGAAAACAAGAATTCAGTAATTATCTTTCAAGCACGTATTTGCCATACACACTTCGATACACGTCACCCCTAACATGGTCCTCATTCTCTCCAAATATAAAGTTTCTGGCCGTTTTGGTTCCACGAAGGAAGTGGGGCAAAAGTTTGTATAAGCATTTGTGTAGTATGACGTCATGATGATATTGTGATTATCATGCTGGAATAACGAGCGCATGAGGACGAGTGCATGACGAAGATTAACGATCACGACTGGATTACGACGGTATACCACTAATCCGTGACGACGATTTTATATATGACTGCGACTGATTGGCGACGAAGGCAGTACGCCAACTCTATGATTACGTTCATGTGTGACAACGACGACATGACGATGATTGTGGAAGGATGATGAGGCCCCGACAACGAAGGAAGAATGATCACGACGGAATTAAGCCGATGAAAGGATGATGACGGCAGGTTCGTGTTGGAGCTCACGTCCACGCTTACTTGCATCACCAACCCCACCGGGCCTGCTCGGATTTCACTATATTCGGTACCCGTTAGCACTACTTACGGTACCGGCGTATAAGGACGCGTACATTTTTTATATCTACTCACACGTGTTCATTGTTTATCTATTTTCCGGTGACCGTTTTTCACTTGCTATCCACTATTACATTTACCGCATGGCGTAACTTGTGACGTACAAAAATTCCTTGAATGTTGTCGGCGATGGAACTGCGAAAGATTCTTGTCTAATGAGATCCCGTGCGCCAAGCGGTTAGGGGTGCACATACTTGCACACACATTCTGGAAAGGACGCGAGCAACAACTATTACGCTGGTATGTACAATGAGTCACATTTAAATATCCGACGCACTTGACCCATGCAATGAGATGTCGACAACCGGCTACTGTGCTCGCCGCAGACGTTGTGCTCGGAGTGTTGCTTCTTGGCGGCTGCCTACAGGCGCTGGAAATTGTGGTCCGTATTTACACATGCGCCACGCCCAGAATTCGAGGCCGCGAAGATAGATGGCGCAGTCTGCGCAGAAGGAAGCACGAGAGAGGAGGCAGGCTGCATACACGCCTCAAACATGGCGCGTCTCTGCGGTGGCGATACGGTGTCGCGCCACATTAGTTCAATGCTAATTGCATTATAACGTCGTTATTGTCCCGAAGAAAGTATGCCGCGGGCCCAGTTTTTACTTTTGGCATGGTTGGGTCTTCCTCGATCCTGGGGATCTGTTCAGAGAGCGGTGTCCGAGACGTGGAAGCACGAAAATGAGCGGCGCGGGCGACTGCAGCCTTTTCGCGTGAATGACGCAGTCGTACCTGACGTTCACTTTGTGTCCGTGCCATCCAAGGAATGTTCTGCGCGAGGCCGACCTTGAGGGATCCCCAAACGGGTGGGGACGAGAGTGTGTGCGTTTCGCGTGGACGTTTCCCACTCGGCTGTACTGTCCATAAGGGGGAAGCGATTAATTAGTCATGCTTAGTTTTGTTGTGTGCGTGGTGTTCACAGGAACATTTCTGATCGCCTAAACTCTGGCCCATATTGGATCATGTCGGCTTACCTGATTGGTCAGAGTAGGCGATTGGTGGAGAAGCCTGTCTCTCACCACGGTCCGCGTGTCCCTTGGATGTTTGGAAAACCAATTAAACAAGGGCTCCGAGTCTTTTCGAGAGCATGAGACAGCAGTCCATGGCGCCGCTCACCACGGGAGACCAGGCCAGTCAGGCAGGCGGCCGACGACCCGTAGTGCATCGTTTTGTATGTAATATGTGTACAGTATAAACTTAAAGTAATACCAAGTTAATAGACCTAGTTTTTCTAATAATACCTCGCGCCGTCGTCGTACCTGCCGATCTACAGTGGCTTCTGCCGGAGCTCATCCCCCTTCATCGTCGTCTCCGTGGTGAGCAACGAACGTTAACAGCTGTGTCATTTCGCTACGATATTATCGTAAGACATGTTCCGCCGGAATTTTTTTTTCAAATTCCTTACGGGCAACTTTTATCCGGGAGCGAGTGTAATGCCGGGACGGCCCACGGTGGCGGGGCAATAGCGACCGTCAAGCACTCCGTCGCCTAAGGAAAAATGGCGATAAATTATCCAAGAAAAAAAAAATAAGAGCAGATCTGACGCACTTGTTCGACTCGACGTTTCGCTACACTGTCTACATACGGGTCCAATAAATGCTATAAAAAGGTAAATACAATGCGTGCAATTTTGTGCTATGTAGATTCATATTTTGCATTATAGAAAATACCTGCCTTTCCGGCAAAATAGCAATAGCGGAGACCCACCGACCCACACGGCCAACGTGATTCCCGGGGTTAACACTTTCTCTAGGATCGAACCAGGTCTCATTGCACCATCTTCGGGATCGGCCCATTTTTGATTACACTATATCCAGGCTCGGCCCACTTTACTGCTACACGGTCTTCAAAGTCAGCCCACTTCCCTCGGCGGGAATCCGATCAAAAAGACCCACCAAACTCGATGAAGAATGAGAAAAAAAACTTTGCCTAAAAATTGAGGAACCATTCCACTGTTTGGACGCGGATGACCAGCGAAGCTGTAACACATCACGTAGGGCGTATGTATATATGACAAAGGTACCAGTATTTATTTTCATAAATCAAGAGTTTAAAGGAAACCCGTCTTGTCGGGAGGAGACATCGTAAGTAGTTGAAACTTGAATGCAGACCGTAAAAATGAGATAAGAAAATGCGTTCTATTGTGAATACGGCTGCCATGCGGGAACAGAAACGTATTTTTATTTAGAATTTTTATGATCGGCGTCCAACCTTCCAGTATACTTACGTAGTCATGACGCAGCAGCGCAGTCATGCGCTGCTGCGTCATGCACGCCCTCGCTAAGTGAAGGCTGCTTGAAGTGGTTGGTCGGCCTCCCATCGTCACCTGTTTAAAATTTCGTGAGCCTGCCATTTTTTACTTGAGTGTACGTTTGCTGTCTGTTTGCTGTCGAATGCGAATGTTTGCTGTCGCAGTGAGGTTCCGCATATATTTTGGCATATGTATCTTTATGTCATGCCAGTCTATACGGTATGTGGTATATGCGGGTTATATTGCCACACCATTCTATCACTACAATTTCTCATACCAGGTCTTACAGTCTTGCCAAAATTATTCCTGAGAATTCGGAGAATGGCAGCCCACAAACAAATGTCATCAAACAAAACACCGACAGCGCATGTCTTTTATCTTAAATATTCTCAGACTTAAATATTAAAAGTCCGAAACAATAACAGATCTCAAACCTGAAAATGATGTCATTTGACTGGCGCAGCTGTGCACTGCCTCTGGGATCGACCGAACAATGAGGTTTGAAACATACCCGATACGGAGTAGTGGTGGCAAAGTCGCTAAGAAAGACATTGGCTGTAATTAATACACATAAATGAAATTGTCCGGCGGCGGTACGATTCAAACATAGCACCCCTATCACCACAGCTTTTTTTGACTTAGTTAGCCCACGGTTAGTCGAGTAATTAGGCACAATTTTGCACTCCCGCATTCATGCATCCACCTATACACGCATACACTCAAGATAACCCCCAACACAAAGGGCGGGTGGGGGGGTGGGGTGTTCTTGAGTGTATGAGTGTGTCGGTATTCGCGGTTGTGCGGGAGTGCAAAACTGTTCCTTATTACTTCGCTATGACGAGTTACCACAAGCCCCACCACAAGTTCTACTAAGCTTGCGTTTACTTAATTGTTGCGCCCGTTTATTTAATTGTTGAAAGCGCGCGCCCCTGCGCGCTTTGACTCGCACATACGGCGCGCGGCGACGGCAGAAATTCGCTTGAATTGAGTGTCCATATAATTGCTATCGCAAAAAAACACCGGGAAAACGCTGTAAGTGGGCCGGCCTTAAAGCTCGAACCGCATGGCGCGTCGATCGATCGCGAAAACGCGACGCGCGGCGAGCGCCCGCGCCACCGTTGACGCGTCAGCCCCCGTTTGAGCGCGGAGGGTGCGCTAGGGTGCGCGCCGGCCACGCCGTCTTTGCCGGGGTGGCGACTTTACAATTGCTAGAAGGTACAGCGGAGACTTCCGCTTAACACGTATTGTCATGACAATCGTGGGCCTCCTAGGTGCTTAGGGACGTAATCGCTTAGGGACTTTTGAGGCACTGCACTCCGCTGAGCTTGGCAGGCGCAGCGACCTTGCCGAGCGCAGCTCCTATGCACAGGCGAATCGTTTAGGGCGCGTTGAATGTCTGGCGGTGTCTGGCCCACGCCAGCTGCGCTTCATTATTGTAGCGTTTGTTCTGGTGGCGGAAATCCTTGCAGTAGTGGTGGTTTGGCCCAACGGCTTAAATTTTGATCTCGGTGAACTGTGGTGGTGTAAACAAGCGGATACTGCTCGCGTTTGTACCCCGGTGCTGCGGCGGAAGCCGCAGTGCCGGGCGCCGACGCGAAGCGGCGGTCGTTGGGGTGTTGTGGAGCGCAGCGTAGCAACACCCCAAATAAAGAAATACTGCTCTAGTCAGGTAGACTGCTCCCTCCCTGATAGTGAGATTATATTTGGATCATCAACACAGTGATGCGTCTATTTAGGAATATCATCGTTTCTTGTCACGCCTGCGAGAGAGAAACGATGATATTCCGCCACTAGAAATCAGGATTTCCACCACTAGAACAAACGCTGCAATATTAAAGCGCGGCCGACGTGGCCCACACACCGCCTGACATTCAACGCGCCGTAAACGAATCGCTCCCTACGCACGTAGGAGCTGCGCTCGGCAAGGTCGCTGCGCCCGGTCCCGGAGATAAGAGAGCCACGCTCAGTAACTAGCAGCCGCCGCGCGGCCGTGCAGACCAGTGCCGCAAAAGTTGCGGCACTGGTCTGCCGCAACGGCACAGCCTTGCGCGGCACCAGTGCCGCGCAAGGCTGCGCAACTGGAAATGTAAGAACAGCCCGGGAGCGCAAGTTATGGCTTTTTAAGGCTCCGAAAAATGAACACCAAAGGCTTCCTCATATCGGCAAAGCCTTTAGCGCAATTCAAAAAATACAGAGACGTGACAGAGACACAGGATAGCGCGGTCCTGTGTCTCTGTCACGTCCCTGTCTTTTTTTTAATTGCGCTAAAGGCTTTGCCAGTATCAGGAAACCGCACCAACTAGCCCAAGAATCAGCCTTGTTGAAGCGAGGGCTTGTTTGACAGCGAAATCTCCACAGGCTTGACAAGCCGCTGGACCCTGATTCAACTGTTTGTGAACTGCACTTCGAGACGCATTTTATTGCAATAGCAATTATATGGACACTCCAAAGCAGATTTCTGCCGTCGCCGTCGCCGTCGCCGTGAGGTTCCGTATGACGTCAATGGAGATGAAATCGTCGCCGCGCGCCGTCGAACGATGTATGTGCTAGTGAAAGGGCGCGAGGGACGCGCGCTTTCACGGGGAGTGAACGCACGGCGGAGAACAAACGCGCGTTCTGTGCCATGCTCCCTTAAGGGCTGCAGAAGTAGGCGTCTCTTTCCTCCTTTACAATCACCATATATGTAGAGCAAACGCGCCTTCTTCTGACGCACGAAAGGCCGTGGGGGGGGGGGGGGGGGGAGGGAGGGGACGTTTAGCTGCGGCACCAAGTACCTATTTATATCAGAGGCTCCGGCAACAGTCACCAACGCCGCACGCATTTTGTGCGAACGTGGGCAAAACGCCGACGGCGTCGACAACAGTTCTGCGTGTTGCCGGTGCTGCTGCATGCCCAAGTTTATACAGCTGATAAAGCTACTATCATTACTCCGTATAGCTCTCTACAAATTTGCTATCGCAATTGATGCTTCGCCTTTCAGGTGAAACTGCGACAACTTTTATCTTGAGTCATTATGTCCACATGATCAATGAAACTGAAGTTACAATTCTGAGCGGGACCCCAACGCTTCCTCCTAGCGCTTTCTCCACTTTTATATCAAGGGGTAAACAAGTCGCACCCACCGTGGTTCCTCAGTGGTTACAGTGTTGGACTGTGAGCACGAGGTTGCGGGATCGAATCCCGGCCACGGCGGCCGTATTTTGATGGGGGAGAAATGCAAAAAAACACCCGTGTATTTGGATATAGACAACCCCAGGTGCTCCAAATTAATCCGGAGTCCCCCACTATACGGCGCGTCTCATAATCAGATGGTCGTTTTGGCACTTTTAACCCCATATACTATTATTATTATTAAACAAGTCTCGTGATGCAGCGCGGAGAAAGTCGCACCAACACTTGAAGCTACTTATACTTGAAGTAATTATACCAAGCCATTGGACAGTGGTCGACTGAAAACTGAGCATATTGTGTCAATAAAAGTGCATCGGTGTGCTATATCACAACTTTGTTGTTTATTAATTGTTCATAACTCTACCAGCAAATACACGCGAAGTGCCTCGAGCGGCCAGTCGCGCGGAAATTTTGCGTGTGTTCGCGGGCTTCTGTCACGCTCGAAAAAACACTTTTATGTAGCACGTATTGAGCAACAGAAACCTGTCTCGGGAGTTTTTCATGTTGCTCTTGAATTTTCTCACTGAGACTTTTCATCTCATTGTAATATTTGAGAAGTTGAATAATTAATACTAATTATGTAATTAGACGGAATGCAAAAAAAATAATCTGGGTATCTCCAGGCGACGGCAAACAACATTACATTGGGTCTGTCCCGCTACGTGGCAGCTGCATATTTTAAAATCTTGGTGCATGATAGTTCGGACGCTCTGCATATTGCACTCGGCTATCCAGCTCAGCCGCTCTCGAAATACGCGGTAAGCGTTCGCAAATACTCATTTTACGCTTTGCACGTTCGTATAAAAACAGTGTCGGTAATAAGCCAGGCCAACTGGAACGAATACCACGGCGAAATGTGAAGTATTGCGGCTATGTCCCTATATATCAGACGATTCCACAACTACAAGACGCGCCAGCGACAATATTTGAATTTTTCCATATGCATAACGAAGCTGCAAAGAAAGAAAATCCAGAAGCAAAAGCATTTATTTGTCCCTTGCTAGTCGTGCATTTCTTCGTGGCGGTAAACTTCACCCGCCGAAAACGTCGGACGAAGTGGTTATCCTAACAGCGCGACGGCCTGAAAGCTGACGCGCTTTCAAGTGCGACCGACTACAGCGCCGCCACATCTTTCTTCCCCTCCAGGCCCTCTCCAGCGGAGGCGGTCGCGCCACTAGAAGACATTCTAGTTCACGATATCCCAAGGAACCTAGGAGCTCCACGATTGCCATGACAACACGTGTTAAGCGGAAGTCACGTGACCCACCGTGGCACGCCTCCGCTGTACATACTAGCAATTGTAAAGTCGCTGCCGGTTGTTCCGTCGAGTTGTTCCGCCAAGATACGCGGAGGGCAACACCATCTGGTGGCGTTCAGGGAACTACTGCGTGACGTATAGCGAGACGTGCCACTCGCGCGCCACTCTCATTGGTGGACGCGGGTGCGGCAACACGACGCGGAACGTTCTTTTTTACCGCAACGGCACCACGCGGCTACGCGATTTCCGTGGGCGCATTCGTCGAATCGACGTCAGCGCGTCAATCGCACCCAATATCGCGCCATGCGGTTCCAGCCGAAGAGCTGCGCTCTAAAACTGTAAACAACACAAAAAAGCAGATGCCCGCAAGGCTTTATTCGTCATTACTTCGAACTGCCGTAGCAAAATAACGCGAAAGGGCGGGTGTTGCCGTATTTATCCCTACCGACGAGTACGGTATCGTCGTCCATACCATCAACCAAGGTGAATAGACGAACATGCCTGCGACAAAATTGAAGACGGCAAAGCATTAGGCGGATTGCGCGGTGATGCATCGCGCGACTTCGAAGACCGTTCACTTGACGCACCGCACTGCCGCGCCTATCCTACCTTTCACGTGGGTAAACAGTGATGATTGTTCGTTACGCACTCGCATAATACAAGCTTCGTTTGTATGGTAGCCGTTCATAGTTTAACCAAGCGAGGAACGGGGATTGGCGAAGCGTTCCGCTGATAACTTTTCTCAAAGCCTGCGGCAATAAATCGACGCAGTAATAAGTTTTTTCAACAACGGCGACAGGCAAGTGGGGGCTGATATACTTTCTAAAAGGTTTTCTTTTTTATTTTTTTCTCGTAGGGCCGTAAACTCAGGGAGCGCCGTGCGTTTACGGATGGAGGTCACCTGTGCTGCAGCCGCGCTCTTTTGCCTCAAGCAATATAGCCCACACCACACGTACGCTTGCGGACGCGCGTAAGCTGGCGTCTACGCGCCTTGCGCCTGCGCGCCTATAGCGAGGAGTGGCGGTTTGCATCCACAAATACGCGCGACAGCGCGCGCTCACTGGCCTCAATCGTTGAGGCCTTGGCAGACACCACTTCGTATTTCGTTGTTGACAGTGCTTCAAAATGCTTCGATAATAATAAACGTAATTGTTATATTTTTGGAGCTGTTAGATCAGCAGAAAAAATGAAAAAGAAGCACTTTCTTGCATGGTATAAACAAGGTAGATATACCTGGTAGCGAAGCTTCCATAGAAGCCCATACGTTCAAAACATGGTTGCTTACCGGCGGTTCATGGGGCTTAGCGCCATCTGTGTGAGGAGGGAACACTTCCGGCGGAAGAAAAAATAATTTGACGTCATATCCGTCAAAAACCGAAGTGACGTCATTTTGTTCACATAGGCGCGAAATTTGTTTTCGGAGGCCTGCCATTAGAGCTGTATATTCAAATGCCCCGCCATTCGACTTCATGGGCGTTCCGAGTTTTCAGCGCGAAAAGCGATGCCGGAAAAGATCAGCCGTACGGGTGTCGAAATCGCATCGCTGCACAGAACATACTTTCTTAGGAGGCCGACGAACACTTTGGGCGTAGATTGCGTTGAGTGCTCGTCCTTTCGTCGGACGCCAAGCCCGTCGGCCAGCGCTGTTGCGCGAAAACAACTAAGTAAACAAGTATCTGACGGTCGCTACTATTACTTTTGACTGCACAGGTTAAAAAACAATAAAACTACCCGCGCCACCTAATTCAGGCAAACGTCGACATGCAACACAACACATGTGAGGGGGGCGTATTGTAACAGGTGAACTTTACGAGCACGCCTTTCCACGCACTCCAAGAGTTGCATGGCATTGCAAGTGATAGCGGCGTCAACGCCAACCGCTGTCGATGGGCGCTCTCACGGTGGGCCCTGACAAAAGGTATATATTGATAATGATCTAGTAAAATACAGTTGTATCTTTTCTCGCCATGCATATATAAAATGAATTAGGAATTTTATTTTCGTTGAAAGAATCTAACTGCGTCTCGCTTTAATTTAAAAACGCTTTTTTTCTTTCGCAGTGTTTATTCCCCCCAAACATAGTCGCGCTTCAATCGCTGCTCCCATAACCACCCTTGCTGATGTCGGTGACAATTGGTTCTGAACCGCTTTTCGCCCGAAGCTTCGCGACCTATGTGGATCGACCTTGGTATAAATCTGCTTAACTGAGAGTTCAATGTACCGTGCCGTCGCTGCGTAGCCAGGCGCGCCGACGCGAGGTAGCCCAGGCGCGCGATAACTGAGAGGAGCTGAGCACTGAGATCGCGCCGCGGTTCGATGCGTACGAGCCGTGCCGCACCGTCTGCGCATGCGTGGGTGCGCGGATGCGAGGTTGTGCGCGTTTGCATGCGTACGTGTGGTCTGGGCTTATGGCCGCCGCAGGCGGCGTCTGGGACTAACACTCAAGAAGTTTTAACGTGACAGCGATAAGGGCCCCGTGTCGCAGAATATCCGGCGTCGGCATCAGCATCGGCGTCCGAGGCATCCGTGGCGGAGAAATTCATCCCGAACCACACCGACCACACAGGCCCTCCCGCATTGCGCAAGGGCTTAGTAAACAAAATTGAATTTCTCA
Organism: Dermacentor silvarum; assembly: GCF_013339745.2. Taxonomy (NCBI): domain Eukaryota; kingdom Metazoa; phylum Arthropoda; class Arachnida; order Ixodida; family Ixodidae; genus Dermacentor; species Dermacentor silvarum. Next base: position 347,288,956 of record NC_051154.1, on the reverse strand, counting down.
GAGGAAATCCATCAGAAAAATCGTTAAGTCCGACCTACCTACAACCTACAGACATGATAGCGTCGGACTGTAATTTGAATATACAGAAAAAAGACTGATAAGCAGCCAGAGATCTTTGAATGCTATCGCGTTCCACTCTTAAAGGGCAACTCCGGTGATTTTTCGATATCAACGGATGTCGATGAAATTCGCTGGGTACGTTACTCTGCACATTTCCGTCATGTCCTTAAAAAAGCGGGTTTGAGTGCTGCACAGATTTTTTTATAAATTAATTTAATTAACTGCCTCGAACACGTGCCCTGCCTTACCTCCTCCTCAGTTAGAGGCCACATTGTGTATGACGTCAGGAATGGTCCGCGCAGAGCATGCCGGGATCATGCAGACGACCTGCGACGAGAGCGCGGAGGAGTCGACGATCGTGAGGTAGTGCTTGGCATAAGAAATTGCTGTCGCGAGAAGTTGCGCTCCCTGTGGAAGCGGGCAAGTGATGGGGGGTGGTAAATGGTGTTGCGATGTTGGCTACACGAACTTCCGCCCTCGCCATCCGAACACACAGTTTGAGCCGATGCCGATCGCGTTCAGTGCGATCGTGCGCCTACTGCTGACGTACCTGAGCGACTGACCTGAAGTTAATTAAGTTATTAGGATGAAGAAAACTGCTTCTTTAGTTCAGTTTTCACCATACTTATTCGGAATAAACTATTCCTCATTTCATTCAGTGCACACGCAAAAAGCTTGAAGGGACGACACGACGCGCTATCAACATCCGTACGTTGCCGTTCTCAAAAGGTGGCCATTCGCACTCGCCGGCGCTTCCCAAAATTAAATCTGACTACGTACACGGGTTTCTTTTTACGTAATAATGGTTGTGCTGACTCATTATTTAGCTTCCAAACTGCACTGTCTGCCTCGCATACCCTAAATTGGCAGCAAGCGGAGACCCCTTCAATACCGCTGCGAAAACAACCACCTCGTTAATTCAGACACCAACGGTGTCACATCGGCGTTTCCGCGCGAAAACTATGCGTTCTCTAAATGAACGATCATACGCGCAAAGAGCTTTTCTGTATCTACTTATGGGACACATTGTGTGCATGAAGAGAATACGAAGAACGATAAGTAGGCAGCATAACAGCACTCGCGAACTATGGCCTCCCGCCCTCTGTTTTCGAAGGTGTGTGGTCTCTCATATCAGCGAAACTCAGATGCAACGTGCAACGGTGCTTACGTGCACAAAATCGGCATGTTTTGCTATGCTCTGACATTAATTGCTGTGAACTTTACGAGCGCACCTTTCCACGCACTCCAAGAGCTGCATTACATTGCAAGTGATAGCGGCGTCAACGCCCGCCGCTATCGATGGGCGCTCTCACAGTGGGCGTTGAAAAAAGGTATTTATTGCTAATGATCAAGTAAAATAGAGTTTTATTTTCTCGCCATGCGTATATAAAATTGATTAGGAATTTTATTTTTGTTGAATGAATCTATCTGCGCCTCGCCTTAATTTAAAAAAACGCTTTTTTCTTTCCCAGTGTTTATTCCCACCAAACATAGTCGCGCTTCAATCGCTGCTCGCATAACCACCCTTGCTGATGTCGGCGACAATTCGTTCTGAACCGCTTTTCGCCCGAAGCTTCGCGACCTATGTGGATCGACCTTGGCAGTTTCCTTTGCTTCTGCTGCGGTGTTTGCTTTTTCTTGCCTCATCCACCCTCGGCTATGACTCTTCACTCCTCGCTCAGACAACAGTTTTGGTGGTGTGCACAGTGCTGCCTGAGCCTGCTTTTAGCGTCTCGGTCATCTCGAGCGAGCGAGCAGCGTTTCGAAGCACGTGCTCTGCAGCGCGAGGCACTTCACAAACAGCCGCTGGTACTCGTACAGTATCATAATAGGATAGGATAGGAATGAACTTTATTTGTCCAATGGTTATTGGCGTTGGTTCCCGGGGCTAGACTGCCACAAGTCCATCACTGGAGGAAAATCTTCCGAGAACTCCACCAATGGCCCTGGCCCGCTGGACGGCCCATCCTGGGGCGGTATTCTGTAAGAGTCTACCTAGTGGACTGTCTGTTTCGGCGACCGTTGATTCGCTGCTGCTTGACGTGCAGGAAGGAGACTGGTTGGCACCTTCCTGCACGTCAAGCAGCAGCGAATCAAGGGTCGCCGAAATGGACAGTCCACTAGGTAGACTCTTACAGAATACCGCCCCAGGTCTTCAGGGGCCTCGCTGAGAAGGGCGGCTTGCCATCTTTCAGCGAGGCGCCCCGCTTCAGAGGGTACTGCTGTTGTCTTCCCCCTTTCTCTTGGTCCTTCTTCCTCATGGCGAGGACATTCCCAAAGCACATGAGCCATATCGGCCCGTTCGTGCTCGCACCACCGGCAGCCGGGCGATGGGTGCCACGCGGGCCACAGGCGGTGCAGATGGTAGGGGTTGGTGAAAGTGCCCGTCTGCAACCGCCTCAGGTCGACCGCCTGGGACCTGTCCAGCCTCCCGTGAGGTTGTGGATACTTCTTTCCTTACTTCCTATAGTGGCCAAGCACCTCTCGGTACCTGGCCGGAAACTCAGAAACGCAGAAGTCCAAAGCAAATGTCATCTGCGTATATCGAGAGGTAGATAGTTTCAGGTAAAACTTCAGCTAGTCCAATGAGTGTCACATTCAACAATTAAGCAAACGTAAGCTTAGTAGAACTTGTTGTTGGGCTAGCGGTAGCTCATCATAGTGAAGTAATAAAGCCCTATTTTGCACTCCCGCATTACCGCGAATACCGACACACTCGTAACTCTCAAGAACAACCCCCCCCCTCCCCGCGCTGTGTGTTGGGGGTTATCTTGACTGTGTATGCGTGTATGGGTGGATGCATGAATGCGGGAGTGCAAAATTGTGCCTAATTACTTGACTAAACGTAAGCTAACTAAGTAAAAACAAGCTGTAGTGATAGGGGTGCTCTGTTTCAATCGTGCCATCGGACAATTTCATTTATGTGTATTAATTATAGCCAATGTCTTTCTTAATGACTTTGTCACCACTTCTCCGTATCGGGTATGTTTCAAACCTCGTTGCTGGGTCGATCCCGTAGGTAGTGCACAGCTGCGCCAGTCAAATTACATCATTTTCAGATTTTAGCTCTATTATTGTTTCACACTTTTATATTTAAGTCCTAGAATATGTAAGAAAAAAGACGTGCGCTGTCGGTGTTTTGTTTGATGACATTTGTTTGTGGGCTGCCATTCACCGAATTCTGAGGAATAATTTTGGCAACAATGTAAGACCTGGTATGAGAAATTGTAATGGTAGAATGGTGTGGGAATATAACCCGCATATACCACATGCGGAACCTCGCGGCGACGGCAAACATTCGCATGGAGTGTCCATGTAACTGTTATTGCAATAAAATTGAAATGCCCGAGGTCACCGGCACGTGCGCCATAACCACGGAACTAAGTCTTGAGAAGATATCAACGCCGTATACACGAATGTGTAAACGCAATGATGGCCAGAAGGCAACTCGACGAGCGATCTGCACTAAGTCTGGTGCCAACAGCCCGCCACATGGCGATTAGTTCACTAGAATATTCCGTACAAAATTGCAGACTCACGAAATTTTAAACAGGCGACGACGGGAGGCCGACCGACCACTTCAGCAGCCTTCACGTAGCGAGCGCGTGCATGACGCAGCAGCGCAGTGCCCAGGTGATTGTATGTGTAGTTGAAGGTTGGACGGCCGATCATAAAAATTCGAAATAAAAAGGCTTTTCGGTTCCCGCATGGCAACCGTGTCCACAATAGAACTCCTTTTCTTATATCATTTTTACGGTCGGCATTCAAGTTTCAACTAACGATGTCTCCTCCCGACAAGACGGGTTTCCGTAAAATTTTGATTTCATTCCCCAAGCGACGTCACACTTGAGGGCGCCACCGGAACTTCTCTTGATACAACCGTATCAATTACAGTCCCAGGTGGCGGTAGAATGTAGATCTTCAAGCTAAAAATTATTGAGAAGTGCATCGAAAAATATTAGACAAAACATGTATAGCATACCTCATTAAATCAAACAGGCTTTGACGACAACCTCTCACCGCCTCGTGAGATCATCATCATCAAGTGCAAAAGATCCCATCGAAACAGCCACTGTCACATGTCGGACGGCAGTGGCTGTTTCGGATGGGATCTAATGAAAAGCTTTACGAATCGTATATATATAGGCACCTGTTTTGACCACCCATGTTTCATGAGTTCCATTCCATGTTCTCTACGAAATTGCTCAATGAAACAGAGAGTGGCACCTAAATATCCTCATTGCAGCACATAATCATCTTAACGCGTATAAGTCTTTTATTACAACGAAGATGTATATGGCTAGGGTTCCATGTATTTTCCGTTTTGTACGTCGACAATTACATAAGTGAGGGTGGGCCGATCCCGAAGGTAGTGCAATACCGGGCCGACCCACGGTGGAGGTGAAGCAGACGTCAAGCACTCCGACTCTAATGATAACAATAATGCTAAGTATTGATAAATATAAATAAATAAATAAACATCCATTGGTTCCAGTCGATGGGTATACCGGAATCGTTTGTGAACCGCACATGTACCCACGAGCATGAGGCATTGCTATGTATGCATAGGACAAAATCGATGTACAATCATGACTCGAAAGAAGACAATGCCATCGACTGTGGGGATGTCTGTGTGGTACAAATCAAAGACGGAATGGTGATATCCACCATGTATATATCTCCACGAACAGCCAAGTGTGATGTCGAGAAGTTCATCACCACGCATTTTGCATGGGTTAGCCGTGGTGACACTTCCCCTCTGATCATCGTGGGAGACTAAAATTGTGGACATGTCAAAACCAGATAGGAAATTGTTGACTGAGTTTATGCTAGAAGAATTTGGTTTGAAATGCCATAGTAATTCAAGTCACTGAACTACTCAACAACGGTTGTGTCTAGATTTAACTTTGGCGAAAAATAATACCCAACCGATCAGTTTATATCACGGTATTCACAAAGCTATAGTCATTACCATTACCAATCGATATGGCGTGATAAAAGTTTATTACGGTCCCTCGTAACACGCTTCAGCACGTAGCGGGCCGCTCGCACGTCGTTAAAAAAAGGCTGAGCCTCTCTACCAATACCAAATGATGAAAATAAATACAGGTACCCTTGTCATATATACATACGCCCTACGTGATCTGTTACAGCTTGACTGGTCATCCGCGTCCAAACAGTGGAATGGTTCCTCAATTTTTAGGCAAAGTTTTTTTTTGCATTCTTTATCGAGTTTGGCGTGTCTTTTTGATTGGCTTCCCACCGAGGGAGGTGGGCCGACTTTGACGACACTGTAGCAGTAGATTGGGCCGTGCCACGATATAGTGCAATCGAAAATGGGCCGATCCCGAAGATGGTGCAATGAGACCTGGTTCGATCCTGGAGAAAGTGTTACCCGCGGGAATCACGTTGGCCGTGTGGTGCGGTGGGTCTCCGCCTATTGCTGTTTTGCCGTTAAAGGCAGGTATTTTCTATAATGCAAAACACGAATCTACATGGCACAATAGTTCTGCGATGGGAAATGAATGTGAACAATCGCTTGCGCATATAGGAAAATAAAATTGCACGCATTGTATTTACCTTTTCATAGTACTTAATGTACCCGTATGAAGACAGCGTCGCAACGTTGAGTCCAACAAGTGCGTCAGATCTGCTGTTATTTTTTTTTCTTGGATAATTTATCGCCATTTTTCGTTAGGCGACGGAGTGCTTGAAGGTCACTATTGCCCTTCCGCCGTGGGTCGTCCCGTCATTACACTCGCTCCCGGATAAAAGTTGCCCGTAAGGAATTTGATTAAAATTCCGGCGGAACACGTCTTACGATAATATCGTAGCGAAATGACACAGCCGTTAACGTTCCTTTGCATCAGCTCGCCAGGGAGACGACGATGAAGGGGGATGAGCTCCGGCAGAAGCCACTGTAGATCGGCAGGTACGACTACGGCGAGAGGTATCATTCGAAAAACTAGGTCTATTAACTTGGTATTATTTTGGGTTTACACTTTGCACATATAACATACAGAACGATGCTGTCATTCCGGTCGTCGGCCGCCTGCCTGGCTGACCTGGTCTCCCGTGGTGAGCGGTGCCGTGGGCTGCTGTCTCCGCGCTCTGGAAAAGACTCGGAGCCCTTGCCTAAATTGGTTTTCCAAACATCCAATTGACACGTGGACCGTTGTGAGAGGCAGGCTTCTCCACCAAATGCCTACTCTGACTAATCAGGCAAGCCGACATCATCCAATATGGGCCAGAGTTTAGGCGATCAGAAATGTTCTTATGAACACCACGCACACAATAAAACTAAGCATGACTAATGAATCGCTCCCCCCTGATGGACAGTACAGCCGAGCGAGAAACAACCCCGCGAAATACACACACACTCGTCTCCACCCGTTTGGGGATCCCTCAAGGTCGGCCTCGCGCAGAACAATCTTTGTTCGGCGCCACACAAAGTGCATGTCAGGTACGACGGCGTCATTCACGCGAAAAGGCTGCAGTCGCACGCGCCGCTCGTTTTCGTGCTTCCACGTCTCGGACACCGCTCACTGAACGAACCCCCTGCAATGAGGAAGACCCAACCATCACGAGAATAAAAACGGGGCCCGCGGTCTACTTCCTTCGTGACAATAACGACGTTATAATGCAATTGGCATTGAATTAATGTGGCGCGACACCGTATTGCCACCGCAGAGACGCGCCACGTTTGAGGCGTGTATGCAGCCTGCCTCCTCTCTCGTGCTTCCTTCTGCACAGACTGCGCCATCTACCTTCGCGGCCTCGAATCGTGGGCGTGGCGCATGTGTAAATACGGACCACACTTTCCAGCACCTGTAGGCAGCCGCCAAAAGCAACACTCCGAGCACAACGTTAACGGTGAGCACAGTAGCCGGTCGTCGACATCTCGTTCCATCGGTCAAGTGCGTCGGATATTTATATAAGACTCATTGTACATACCAGCGTAATAGTTGTTGCTCGCGTCCTTTCCAGAATGTATGTGCAAGTATGTGCACCCCTAACCGCTTGGCGCACGGGATCTCATTAGACAAGAATCTTTCGCAGTAACATCGCTGACAGCATTCAAGAAATTTTTGATACGTCACGCGTTGCGCCATGCGGTAAATGTAATTGTGGATAGCAAGTGAAAAACGGTCACCGGAAAATATATAAACAATGAACACGTGTGAGTAGATATAAAAAATGTACGCGTCCTTATACGCCGGTACCGTAATTACTGCTAACCTGTACCGAATATAGTTAAAGCCTAGCAGGCCTGGTGCGGCTGGTGATGCAAGTAAGCGCGGACGTGAGCTCCAACACGAACCTGCCGTCATCATCTTGTCATCGCCTTCATTCCGTCGTCATCATTCTTCCTTCGTTGTCCTGGCGTCATCATCCTTTCACAATCATCGTCATGTCGTCGTTGTCACACACGAACGTAATCATACAGTTGGCGTAGTGCCTTCATGGTCATAACATCACAGTCGCATACAATGGTCTTCACGTACAGATTAGTGGTATACCGTCGTAATCCAGTCGTGATCGTTCCATCGTAGACATGCACTCGTCCTCATGCAGTCGTTGTTATTCCAGCATGATAATCACAATATCATCATGACGTCATACTATACAAATGCTTATACAAAGTTTTGCCCCACTTTCTTCGCGGAACCAAAACGGCCAGAAACTTTATATTTGGAGAGAATGAGGACCATGTTAGGGTGACGTGTATCAAAAGTTCGAAGTGTGTTCGAAGATAATTACTGAATACGTGTTTTCACCTATTTGTTTTCGTGAGCAATACGAGACATGCATAGTTGGTTCTCTCTGTCTCCTCGTTGCGACTAAGCGAGACGTGCATATTTGGTTGAAATATAAAAAAACGTGGTGTGTGATTAAGCCTGATTGCAGTTCTTGTAGATGATTATTTATGGAAGCGTTCCGGAGCTTCAGAAGCATATTTTACGATCGGCGTAGGGAGCTTTCTGTTGTCCTCGCTGGAGCAAACGAAGCACGTTTCTCTAAAGCGCAGTCGCTTTCGGAGCTGATTAAGCTATGTCCAAACGGCGCAAGCAGCGTACATGGTGCTTGTTCTAAAATCGGGGCTAAATATGTATTCCAAGCTATCCAAGATTTCCTATTATGAATTCAGTCAGGATTAGTGTGTTTTGATCTTTGTTCATTATTCGGCAAATATTTTGAAGCAGTGGCTTGTCAGTTTCTGACTCAGTGAAGTTCCTCGGTGGGGTCACTATCTGAATATTTTCTGCCTAATCACTCGCAGGTGTGCTCAGTTCCGATAGATTTGTTCTTGCTGCGCAGGTTTGCAACGTAGTTGTTTTGTACATTGTAATAACTTGTAGCAAATATATATTACAACTATTAACTCGCTTACTCTTGTAGACCGTCACGAAACATTCAGCTTCGACCATTCGTGCGCCATAGGTGTAATCCGTCATTTATTGTGCGTATACAGTGCGCATGTATTCAAGTGTGCGCCCATTCACTTATTCTTGATTCGTCGGCGATAGAGTGGGCGTAAGTTTTCCTGCCATTTGGGACAGATGTGTACAGATAACGTGCGCGAAACTTACTATGACAGGAAGCGGCGCTAACCCCTTTGTCATTGTTTAACGAGTGGCACTCACTCTTGCCGACGTTCTGGCGATGAAGGCCTTTCTTTGAAGGTTAGCGATACAAGGCTGGTGGATGAGCAAATTGCTGTATCCTCGAGGAAAGCCGTACATCACGAAGTGCCGGTAACACGTTCGGTCAGTTGTAGCAGCGGTCCGCGAACTCGGCCACACAGATTCATTCTATTCCTTAACATGCCAGTCACTATTTTTGCAGCCAACTGCTGCACACGTCTTCAATCCACATTATTCAATCTAGCATGATTGGAGCACAGTGTGTTAGCGAAAACTCAGTTGCATTTCCGACAGCTGATCGCACAGAAGCAAGGCAGAAGCGGTAATGGTTTCGCATTTGTGCGCGGTCGCTGAGGAGAGTCATGGCGCGCCGCCGTTAGCGCCATCTCGTTTCTCTAAAGCAAACTGCTCCGCGAAAAGCGTCAATAAGGACGCGTACATTTTTTATATCTACTCACACGTGTTCGTTGTTTATATATTTCCCGGTGACCGTTTTTCACTTGCTATCCACTATTACATTTACTGCTTGGCGCAACGCGTGACGTATCAAAAATTTATTGAATGTTGTCAGCGATGTTACTGCGAAAGAACCTTGTCTAATCAGATGCCGTGCGCGAAGTGGTTAGGGGTGTACATACTTGCACATACGTTCTGGAAAGTACGTGAGCAACAACTATTACGCTGGTATGTACAATGAGTTATATATAAATATCCGACGCACTTGACCCATGCAATGAGATGTCGACGACCGGCTACTGTGCTCGCCGCTGACGTTGTGCTCGGAGTGTTGCTTCTTGGCGGCTGCCTACAGGCGCTGGAAATTGTGGTCCGTATTTACACATGCGCCACGCCCAGAATTCGAGGCCGCGAAGATAGATGGCGCAGTCTGCGCAGAAGGAAGCACGAGAGAGGAGGCAGGCTGCATACACGCCTCAAACATGGCGCGTCTCTGCGGTGGCAATACGGTGTCGCGCCACATTAGTTCAATGCTAATTGCATTATAACGTCGTTATTGTCCCGAAGAAAGTATGCCGCGGGCCCAGTTTTTATTTTTGGGATGGTTGGGTCTTCCTTGATGCGGGGTATCCGTTCAGAGAGTGGTGTCCGAGACGTGGAAGCACGAAAACGAGCGGCGCGGGCGACTGCAGCCTTTTCGCGTGAATGACGCAGCCGTACCTGACGTTCACTTTGTGTTCGTGCCATCCAAGGAATGTTCTGCGCGAGGCCGACCTTGAGGGATCCCCAAACGGGTGGGGACGAGAGGGTGTGCGTTTCGCGGGGACGTTTCCCACTCGGCTGTACTGTCCATCAGGAGGGAGTGATTCGATCATTAGTCATGCTTAGTATTGTTGTGACCGTTGACCGTTGTGATAGCCTGCCTATCACAACGGTCAACGGGTCCCTTGGATGTTTGGAAAACCAATTTAAGCAAGGTCTCCGAGTCTTTTCGAGAGCATGAGACAGCAGCTTACGGCGCCGTTCACCACGGGAGACCAGATCAGCTAGGCAGGCGGCCGACGACCGGTAGCACATCGTTTTGGATGTGATACGTGAACAGTGTAAACTTAAAGTAATACCAAATTAATAAACCTAGTTTTTAGAATGATACCTCTTGCCATCGTCGTACCTGCCGATCTACAGTGGCCTCTATCGGAGCTCATCCCCCATCACCGTCGTCTCCCTGGTGAGCTGATGCAAACGAACGTTAACAGCTGTGTCATTTCGCAATGACGTGTTCCGCCGGAATTCTTCTCAAATTCCTTACGGGCAACTTTTATCCGGGAAGCGCGTGTAATTCCGAGACGGGCCACAGCGGAGGGGCAATAGCGACCTTCAAGCACTCCGTCGCCTAATGAAAAATGGCGATAAATTATCCAAGAAAAAAAATAACAGCTCATCTGACGCACTTGTTCCACTCAACCTTTCGCGGCACTGTCTTCATACGGGTGCATTAAATACTATGAAAAGGTAAATACAATGCGTGCAATCTTATTTTCCTATACACGCTAGCGATTGTTCACATTATTTTCCCATTGCAGAACTATTGTGCTATGTAGATTCGCATTTTTGCATTATAGAAAATACCTGCCTTTCCGACAAAACAGCAATAGCGGAGACCCACCGCTCCACACGGCCAACGTGATTCTCGCGGGTAACACTTTCTCCAGGATAGAACCAGGTCTCATTGCACCATCTTCGGGATCGGCCCATTTTTGTTTACACTATATCCAGGCTCGGCCCAATCTACTGCTACACTGTCGTCAAAGTCGGCCCACTTCCCTCGGTTGGAATCCAATCAAAAAGACCCACCAAACTCGATAAAGAATGCAAAAAAAACTTTGCCTAGAAATTGAGGAACCATTCCACTGCGTGGACGTGGATGGCCAGCGAAGCTGTAACAGATCACGAAGGGCGTATGTATATATGACAAGGGTACCTGTAATTATTTTCATCATTTGGTATTGGTAGAGAGGCTCAGCCTTTCTGTACCGACGTGGGAGCGGCCCGCTACGTGCTGAAGTGCGTTCCGAGGGACCGTAATATAATTTCATCATGCCATATTGCCACCTAGTGTTTTGAAGGAAAGCACACAGAGAAGACGAGAAAGTAGAGGATCCGACTGCATGGTTTTGAGCCAGGACTAAACCACCTTTTCACCTTGTTCGCCTTGTCGTCCAACCGCATGACAAAACTGGTGGAGGTGCGGGGAATCGATCCCCGTACCTCTCGAAACTTTCGAAACTTGCGAAGCTTGCGAAACCCCATGCCTGTTTCTCGCACCGCAGTCTCAATTCACATGACGCCACCAGGCGCAATTCAAGCTGCGCACGCTGGCTTGGACGTCGATGGTTGCCGTGCACCCCCGCGGAAGTCTGATCTCGGGCGCACGTCGGACAGACGACCCTTCTGCTACCATTGCGGTGAGGCCGGTCACGTCTACCGCGAGTGTCCGTATCGACAACTGGGGCTGCGCGGTTTCTCCATCAACTCGCCTCGTCCTGAGGTTGGCCAGAGATCAAGGGAAATTGATGAGTATCTGGCCCAGCAACGGGTGCCTTCCACACGACGTCAATCGCGGTCACCATGTCCGAGGCGACCCTCACCCATTCATCCACGTTTTGGGGCGACGGCACAGGGCCGCTCGCCAAGCCACCGTCGGGAAAACGGAAGGCAGCGGCCTTCGGGGGCGAGGTCGCTGGAACTCAAAGTGCGGAAGACCTCTCATCGACGCTTGTACGGAATGTTGCAGATTCACTGAAAACGGCAGCTTCTACGCTTGAGGAAGACAACACATCGTTCACATCCCCGTATGAGTGCAGTGGCAAAGAATCACCGGTTACCCCATTTGAACTTGGTGACCGAGTCTTGCTTGACATACCTGTGCTGATAGACGGTTTACAGGTCAGCGCATTGGAGGACACAGGTTCCGATTATTCAATTATTAGCGGGAAATTAGCAACGGTTCTTAAGAAAGTCGTGACCCCTTGGAATGGAACGCGTATTCGCACAACTGGAGGTCACGTTGTTATTCCGCCGGGCCGCTGTACTGCAAGAGTTAAAATTCGTGTGTCGACGTTTGTAGTCACCTGCCTCGTCCTCCAAGAGTGTTCCCGTCAACTCATCCTCGGTATGGACTTTCTTCGCGAGTACGGCGCAATTATAAATCTTCGTGAGCGCAGCGTGACCTTCTCGACACTACGTGCCACAGAGCAAGACGCCGATAGCTGCCGTAAACCTGCGCTGCGTGTTGCTGACGACAGCGTGACTTTGCCGCCATGAGCGACTGTTCCAGTAGAAGTCACGTGCGCGAGCCTCCGAGACGGGGACGGGGACGCGGTCGCCGAAAGCAACGCCTCTCTTTTGCTGCTTCAAGGTGTATGCGCTGCTCAAAGCCTGGTTCGTGTTCGTGACGGGCGGTCGCAAATACTCCTCACAAATTTCAACTACGAACATCGACATCTTTTCCGCGGCACTACCGTCGCCTATGCAGATCCTGTCACCGACGTCGCAGAGTGCTTCGCATCCGAGGAAATTAATGGTGATGACAATTTTAATTCTTGACCACATCGACGTCAATTCGAAACTCACGGGCGAGAGGAAAGCTGCACTTCACGACCTTTTAAAGGAATTTCGGTCTTGCTTCGCCTCTTCGTCTAAAGTCCGCCAAACACCCCTCACCAAGCACCGAATAATTACGGAGGATGATGCGCGCCCTATCCGACAACATCCCTACCGTGTCTCTGCTAAATAACGCGAGGCGATTCAGACGCAAGTAAAGGAGATGCTCGACGATGGAGTCATTCAACCATCCAGCAGCCCGTGGTCATCGCCACTGGTTCTAGTGAAAAAGAAGGATGGAACACTACGCTTCTGCGTTGATTACATGAAGCTAAACAGCATCACAAAAAAACGTTTGCCCGCTCCCTCGGGTCGATTACTCGACAGGTTGCAGCACGCGAAGTACTTTTCATCCATTGATTTAAAAAGTGGCTATTGGCAGATTGAGGTTGATGAGCGAGACCGAGAAAAGACGGCGTTTGTAACCCCAGACAGCCTTTATGAACTCCGAGTCCAATTTGCGACTCCTAAACAGGCAATTCCTTTCTGCGTTTCTTGAGGGAATCGCACCAAATGAGATCAAAGACGTGAGAATAAACGCACGGAAGAATGTACTCGCAGTAGACGTTCTACACCGTAGTGCGCTGCAAAGCCTGCGGCACGTAACGGAGGTCGATAAAGTGAAAGTGCGATCCATGATTCCTACCGGCTGCAATAGCACTGTCGGCGTCATTTATGATGTCGATATTTCTATACCAACGGACGACTTGCCTATATTAATAAAGCCAACTACAGAAGGCACTCTTATCACGCACATCGCAAGACTCGGCAACACACGTTGCCCGAAGCTTGAGTTTGAGGGAGACAGCCTTCCCTCACACGTCAAAGTTGGCCACGTCCGCCATCCAGTCCGGCTCTACGTACCGAAGCCCCTGCAATGCTACAAATGCTGCAAGATGCGACACGTAAAAGGTGTCTGTAGGAACAATCTCGTGTGCCCACGGTGCGCTGAATCTCATTCGGAAGAAGCCTGCCGCGCAACTGTGTTAAAGTGCCTAACTGTCATGGTAGCCATGAGGCCTCATCCAAGGATTGCCCGCGGGTGAGGAACGAGCGAGCGGTACTCAAACGTATGGTACGGGACCATTCTACACACAGAGAGGCTGCCGCTACTCTCAGGCGGCGACGACGTCATCGCCACCGAAGAGCATCACGAAGAGTTGCATCTACCGATAGAGATACACCATCTTCCGGCAAAGCGGCTACCATACCAACGCCGACTTCCACAAAGACGGACACTGCGACAACGAAGAAAGGGGCAACAGTCGCTCCTCCGGAAGAGTGGCCTACACTTCCACGAGCACAACCTGCCTCGAAGCCACATCAAATCGCGCCGCCCTCGATGACCTCACAAACCGCTGATGCGACGACAACTGAGGATCGCCAAGTCATAGCGACGTTGAAGTCACTTATGAACGCCATGCGCATTCTACTGAGCAGCATGAAAACGCCGTCGGCGCAGAGCGCACTGCAGGTGCTGGACACCTTGAGTCCGGTACTTGCGGCTCTAGGGTAAAACCACATCTCGAGAGATGGCGTCGTTTCAAGAGGAGGTCAAGAATGTATCTGTCTTTGAGTGGAACGCAAGAGGGCTTAAGTCACGCATGGCCGACTTTAGACAGTTTGTCTTTAGGAAGCAATTCCCCATTATCGTGATATGCGAGCCAAACTTGTCAGCTCCCATCAGACTGTCCGGGTATGAGTGCTTTATGTCCTCTACCCACGAAGAGTGCAGCAAGATTGTTGTGTTTATACGCCGTGACTTGACTTATGTGCATCACCCAGTGCCTCCTGACGAAGTGAATCAATATGTTTGCTTGACAGTGAAGAAGAAAAAGCTAACGTTTACAATTCTTGGTGCCTACTTATCTCCAACAAGTCGCCTGGATTGTGAGCGCTGACAGGGAATTTTGACATCGACTCCACAGCCGTGGGTTATCACTGGCGACTTTAATGCCCACCATTAACTATGGGGAAGCTCCAAAGTGAACTCTAGAGGCAGAACATTGGTGTCCTTTGCCTCTGAAAGCGAACTTTGCCAGTCAAATGATGGAAGCCCCACTTATCTGCGTGGATCAGTGTATAGTAGCTGCTTGGACCTTACCTTCGTTTCGCGTTCCTTTTCGAGAAGAGTGCACAGGTTTTCGGATTTAGAAACGCGAGGTAGCGACCACATCCCAACTTATTTGAAGATTGAAGGTCTGACTAGCTCCAGGTCCCCCAGAGCCGTCCAGTGCACCGATTGGCCTAAATACAAAATAATCATGGAAGACTACTGTAGTGATGGTACCTCCTGCAACCTAGAGGGCGCGATAAAGGATGCCATACAAACAACCACGCATTCGCCTTTGAAGAGTTCTGCCCGCACCAATTTCGACATCGAACTCGAGAAACTTCGAGCAATTCGCCGTCGTGCGGAACGAAGATATAGACGCACGAAGTCCACTCATGAGTTGAGATTGGCTAGAAGAACACAAAAGAAAATACAGCATCACATGAACAAGCTGGCTTCCCGACAATGGGTATCCTTTTGCGAGTCCCTGGATCCGCGAAAACCTTTATCTCTTATATGCAGCACAGTTCGTGGCCTTCGCACAACCTTTGGTCAGCGCCACCCGTTTAATTCTCTGGCACTACATCTACAATGTAGGGAGATTGACGTCGCTGAATCTTTCTGCAGAAAGATTGCTGGCGAGGCAAATTCCGATGGAACGGGAACGGGGACGCTAGACCACCCACTGCTCTCACGCGATCCCCGCATGGATTGCCCGTTTTCTATGGAAGAACTAGACGCTGCGCTGGCTTTGTGCAGGCGTTCTTCAGCGCCAGGACCTGACGACATTACGTACCGTGCCCTGTGTAACCTAGGAGACCAAGCTCGGAAGGCACTCTTGCTCCTATACAACGACTCCTGGCAGACGGGTATGGTTCCGCAGGAATGGAAGTCAAGTCGCCTCATTCCACTTCTCAAAGCTGGCAAGTCGCCTTTTGATATTTCCTCATACCGTCCTATCGCACTTGCAAGTTGTGTTGGAAAAACAATGGAAAGAATGATTTTAACACGTCTGAAATGGCACTTAGAGTACTATGAAATCTACCCAGACGCTATGACCGGATTCAGGCGTGGCGGTTCGTCAACAGACAACGTTGTTGACTTGGTAACATTTGCGCAACACCAGAAGGCCTGTAAACGACTATCTGCTGCTCTGTTTCTAGACATTAAAGGGGCTTATGATAATGTCACCCATGAAGCCATCCTCGGCGCGTTAGAAGCAGTAGCACTTGGTGGTAGGATATATATGTGGGTCTGCAGCTACTTACAGAGAAGATCATTCTACGTGCACACTGAAAATGGCCCGACATCCGAGCATTACGGTAGCCGAGGAGTGCCTCAAGGCGGAGTGCTTAGCCCGACGCTTTTCAATCTAACCCTCATTGGATTAGTTGACAACCTGCCAAGCACCGTACGACTTTCCATATATGCGGACGACATCTGCATTTGGGCATCAGGTGTAACACGACTTCAGCTTCGCGCTCGGCTTCAGAAGGCAGCCACAATGACATCTTGCTACCTTCGTCAACAAGGACTTGAAATTTCATGTGGAAAGTGCGCAATGGTGGCATTCACCAGGAAGCCAATGTCTGCTTACGGAATATCAATTAACAGACAACTTATACCATACAGCAGAAGTCACAGGTTCCTGGGAGTCGTATTTGACAGAGACCTGTCTTGGACTCCGCACGTGAATTACGTGAAAAAGCGGCTGTCTGCTATCTGTCACCTGTTCAGGTTCCTTGCAGGAAAAAGTTGGGGTGTATCCATACACGGTATGTTACAGCTGTACATGGTGTTGTTCGTTGGATTCCTGCGGTACAGCCTGCTGGCAATATCCAACACCTGCAAGACTAACCTCCGTACGATTCAAAGCATTCAAGCCCAAGCCCTTAAGATATGTCTTGGCCTACCACGCAGTGCGTCAACGGCTGAAACCATTGCCATTGCCCAGGATTACCCAATCACGACGCACATTACCGTTGAGACAATGCGTACGCATCTCAGACACTATGCAAGGACCCCTTCCCACCACCTGGCGAGCCTCACTGCTGAAAGGACCTGCTCGACATTTAGCGCTACTGTCAGTGCACATCGTGCATGGTTTACTTCAGGGTACGCACCTGCGGCCAAGCCAGTGCTTCCTCCGTGGTGTTTGAGCCGTCCACAACTACATATAACGATTCCAGGACTACAGAAGAAGTCAGAAGTACCGGCCCCTGCTCTAAAACAACTGAGCTTACTCCTCTTGCATGAAAAGTACAGCAACCACGTGCACATCTATACCGATGGATCGACTACGTAGTCCAGTTCTGGTGGTGCGGTGGTTATACCAACGGGAGGAATAACACTGCGGTTCAAGACATCGCATGTCACGACCTCAACGGCGGCAGAACTAACGGCTCTGCGTCATGCACTAGAATTCATTGATTCTGAAAGACCTACAAAATGGGCTGTGTTTTCAGACTCAAAACGGGCATTACCGTGCATGCAGTCAGTTCTCCGACGCGGCTGTCATGAACAGTTGACATACGAAACCATGAAACTTCACCATCACGTCCAACAAAAAGGCCACCAGGTTGTATTTCAATGGGTACCTGGTCATTGTGGAATCAGTGGCAATGATTCCGCAGACAACGCTGCTCGCACATCACACCAAGAAGAGCTCAGCGTTCCAATTCCGCTTTCGAGGACAGACGCCGCCAGGCAGCTTCGACACCTGGCACGCAGTCTCTCACTGACCGAGTGGAACTCGCCAAACCTACGACTGTATCAATTAAACCCCTCACTGCAACTCCGACCTCCATTCGGACTTCCTCGACGTGAAGCTTCGCTTCTCTGTCGCCTTTGGTTAGGAGTTGCCTTCACAAAGGCATACTCTACATTAATTGGAGTGACCGACAGTGCAGCATGCGAGGTCTGCGGCACCGACGAAACTATTGACCACCTGCTGTGCCACTGTCCTCGATATGCCCAAGAAAGACAAGAACTTGATAACGCGTTAAAAAAACTGGACAATCGGACGCTTTCCGTACAGGTGCTGCTGGAACCCATCGCTCGTCGGCCCATAAAGCGGTGAAGGCACTTTTGTGCTTTTTGAGGACGACGGGCTTGTGTCAACGTCTGTGACTATTAGTCCACTAACACACGCGTCAGCGAACTAACCGCTCATTTCCCTTCTTTCCTTCCCTCCTCTCTCTCTCTCTGTCATCTTTGTGTTCCCTCTTCCCATTCCTCCGGTGTAGGGTAGCCAACCGGACGTTATCCTGGTTAACCTCCCTGCCTTCTGCCTTTCTCTTGCTTCCTCCTCCTCCTCCGAGTTCTTCCTTTCGGCCTCTGCTCTGCTCCGGCAACTTTCCGGATGATTATGGATACCGTTCTCGCGGGCTTGAAATGGCAAAGCTGCCCTGTTTACCTCGATGATGTAGCCATATTCGCTGACGCCTTCGGAGAACACCTGGAGCGCCTAAGAATGGTACTGGAAGCAACTCGCTCAGCTGCACTCACGCTGAAACCTCAAAAATGTCATTTCGGCTGTGAAGAGCTAAAATTCCATGGACATGTCGTGAGTGCAGACGGAGTTCGCCCCGACCCGGACAAAACTGCAGCCGTCGCCGCTTTTCCTGTAGCATCAGACAAACGAGCAGAGCGACGTTTCCTTGGCTTGTGCGCTTACTATCGTCGATTTATTGCCAACTTCGACAAGATAGCCGAACCGCTCACGCGACTCACCCGAGACGATAATATAAAGCCAACAGATAACGAAGCCAAGGAAAGCATCGGGGAAATTAAGTGCAGTTGAAATGGGAATGTAGAAAATAATGAAGAAAAGGGAAATGAAAGTGGACGAAAAGATAACTTATCGCCGGCGGGAGCCGAACCCGCAACCTCCGCATTACCGGTGCGTTGCACTGCCAATTGTGCTACGGCGACGGCCATCAATTCGTCCACTAACTTGGGTATTTATGTTTACTAGATCTAGCCCTGATGATGATGATGATGATGATGATGATTTATTGGCATCCCCTTTGAAACGGGGTGGCGACAAATAGTCACCTAGCCTGCTTGATTTAATCAGGTATACTACACATGTTCTTTATCTAGCATTTTTGTATACCTCTCATTATCTTTCTTTTTCAAAAATTTAGCTTGTACCGCTGCCTATGATTTTAAGAGATCAGGTCGTATCCCTCCTTTCCCTGCTTTTTTTCCACCAGTACTCTAATCGTCTCTTGCTGATCTCTACGGCTGATCTGTTTATGTTTCCTTCCACTTTAAACCCAAGCGCTTCTGGGAGTTGCACGTTACCTACGGTTCTCGCTGGGTGGATCCCGTCGCATTCCATTAGGATGTGCTGAGTGGTCTCTGGATCTTTACTGCAGCATACACATGTCTCATCTAGTTCCGAATATTTGTTCCGATATGTTTTCGTCCTTAGGCAACCGGCTCGAGCCTCAAATAGCAAGGCACTGCCCTTTGTGTTATCGTACAGATTATCCCTTCTAATTTCTTTCTTCTCATTCTTGTAAATCTCCATTGTCCTTTTCGTTTCCATTCTTTGCATCCAATTCACGGTCTCTATTTCTCTCACTTTCTTTCTTTCTGATGACCCCTGGTTGTCTATTTACAGTTTCGATTATCCTGTACTTGGTTGCCAACTTCCTTGCCCTCTTCCTCCATTCTGTGTCCACGCTTTTCATGTAGAGATACTTGTGCACTTTAGCCGCCCATTTATTTTCATCCATGTTCCTGAGCCTTTCTTCAAAACTAATTTTGCTTTGTGCTTCTCTGACTTCAAAAGAGGCCCAACCCATGTCTCCATGCACTGCCTCATTTGTCGTATTACCGTGTGCTCCCAAAGCCAACCGGCCTACTGATCTTTGGTTCCAAACCCGCCAATATATCCGATTTTAAGCATATAATGGCATTTTCGAATGTTAGCGCTGGCACCATTACTCCTTTCCAGATTCCACGCACCATCTCATACTTATTGTGGCCCCACAGTGTTCTGTGTTTCATTAATGCTGCATTCCGCTTCCCCTTTATTTTCAGATTATCTTGGTGGTTGCTTGAGTAATTCTTTCCTTCGTTTATGTGTACGCCGAGGTACTTATATTGCTTCACTATGGGTATTACTTGCTGTTGAATTGACACCACGAAGTTACTCGTGTGTTCATTAAAGATTATAATCCCTGATTTCTCTGTGCTAAACTTAAGGCCTAGATTTGTCGCTGCGTTCCCACAGATATTCGCAAGTATCTGTAAATCTTTTTTATTGTCCGCTAGTAGCACAATGTCGTCTGCGTACATCAATCCAGGGACCTTCTGTTGCACCATTTGTCCATTACGCATGTAGGATAAATCAAAACCTAATTCGCTGTTTTCCAGTCGTCTTTCTATGCCCTTGACGTAAAGCGTGAACAACAATGGTGACAGAGGGCATCCTTGCTTCAATCCTTGGTGAATTCCCACCATTTCATTTCCTTTTCGGCCTTCCCATGCCACTTGTACTTGGTTGTCTCGATATATCTCCCTCAGCAGCTCCACGAAATCGTCATCTATGCCTTGGTATTGAAGAATATCCCACAACAATTTCCAGTCTACGTTGTCATAAGCTCCTTTAATATCTAGAAATGCTATCCATAAAAGTCTTTTCTGAGGTACTGATATCTCTAAGCACTGAGTTAGTACAAACATATTGTCTTCTAAGCGTCTGCCTGGCCTGAACCCATTCTGTAGTTCCCCCAATACACCGTTTTCCTTCACCCACTTCGACAGTTCTAATTTTATGGCTTGCATTGCCATTCTATATATCACCGACGTTACTGTAACTGACCTGTACGAGCTCGTCTTATCCTTATCTCCTTTCCCTTTGTAGATGAGATTCATCTTGCTTTCACGCCATCCAACGGGAATATTCTTTGTTCTAATCACTTGCTCTATGGCATTAGTCAGCAGTGCCTTGCTTTTTGAACCGAGGTTTTTGATTAGCTGTATTGGGATTTCATCGGGTCCTGCTGCCGTGTTGTTAGGGACATTTTCTGCTGCCTTTTTCCAATAAAAGCTTTCTATGCTGAATTTTGATCTCTCAAGCCTCTCTGTTGTTGCTGGATCTGTTGTCTGAACTACGCTTTTTCTCGTACCGAAGTTATGCCTGATAACGTCTGTGATGTACCGCAGCGCATCATCGCCTTCATAGATGTCTTCATCCCTTATAGCCGTTTGCGAGTTTCTAGTTGGAGCTCCGAGTGCTTTTATATGGTTCCAGAATCTTTTTGGGGCACCTTTGTCTCTTTTGTGAATGTTATGCACCCAACGTTCACTTGCGCATTTAATTTTCTCTTGCACGAGCTCACTCGCAACCCTTTTCTTTTCTCTGTATGTATTCCATCTAAGGAGTACCTCTTCTTCTTGTAATCCCAACTTTTTGGCTTCTCGATGAACCCTAGATGCCTCTTTACGCTCTTCTATAGCTTGTTTAATTTCCTTGTTCCACCACTTACGTGGTTTCCTCTTTCCAAACCACCAATTGTATTGCCGTGTCCGCCTTATTTCATGCTGCATAACCTCCACCAGTTCCTTATATTCCCAGACTGCTGTAGGAAAAGCCTCAATTTTCTTCTCTATGTTGTTTGCGATCTCTGTTATTTTCTCGTCATTCATATTTAAAAACTCTAAGGCTATTGGTTCATGTTCTGCGCTGGTATCTCTCCCGAACTTTAATGCTAAACGTCTATGATCGCTTCCCAGGCTATTTTTTCCATTTTCGTCTATTATCATTTGGTCCAGTTGTTCGTAGACCATTTCTGAGACTAAGGCGTAGTCAATGCATGACTGCCTGTTTCCGCATTGCCACGTTACCTGTCCATGACACTTATTCTCCCTGTTAACTACTATAAGGTTCTGTTCATCACACAAATCCAGCACTAGAGAGCCGTTGTAATTAGTATATCAGTCTAAATCGTCCATGTGCGCGTTCATATCTCCCACTAATATCACCTGGCCCGAGTTACTGAACTCATTAATATCGCTTCTAATGCAATCGACCAATTCCTTATTTTTTTCCCTGCTATCACTACCTGTCCATAGGTAAGCTACTCCCAGCCACGTCTTTTTACCTTGCCATGTACCACTAATCCATAAATGCTCTTTACATGTCTCGTTTACCCTTCGCCACTTCAGACCTCGCCTAATTAGTACGCCTACGCCTCCGCCTTTCCTTGACCCGGTCATTCTGTTGCACCCTTCCCGTACAAAGTTGTCAATAACAGGCGGCTGCTCCAAATCTCGTAGATGCGTTTCGGTCAAGGCGTACACGCTAATCGCTTCATCATTCAGTTGCGTTTGAATTTCCAGCCATTTTTCCTGCTTACGACCACCCTGCATGTTAATGTAGCAAATTTTACCTTCTCTATTCTTATCCTTTCTGCGTCTTTTCCTGACTCCTGGTCGCCTAATTCTGCCCTTTACTGGTGTTTCGCTATGTTCAATACTCAAACCAGCTTCCTGATTGCCTGGGGCCCACCTAAAAAAGCTACAGCTCGTGCCGCGAATCGACTTCCGACCGGTGTTGCTACACTTTCACTAAAATGTATCCCGTCACGCACAAAAGCCCCTTCGCGGCCTGCTCGGTGCACTTCTCGGTTCATGTCAATGACCGTAAAATTCATTGCTTTAGCTAGAGTCCAAATTTCCCTGTTTACTGCAAGAACTGCCCTTTCAATTTTATAACCCTGCCTTTCAACTTCTGGCACCGTGCACACCGCGATTTGTACTTCTTTTGAAACATTCCGCAGGTCGGTGACCCCTTTGGCTATTTGCTTTGTGATTCCTGCTCCTCGTCCGTTCAGTACGTCAATCACTCCACCCATTATCACCACTAGGTGTCTCTCCTCCATTGTGTCCCACATGCGTTCCTTGGCCTTCGCTATCACCTCTCTAATCGGCTTTCCGGGAAGCGTGCTAACCTGGACTCGTTCGTCTGCCCCTACCCTCTCTGCTATCACCGGTTCTACTTTACGCATGTTCGAATCCCCAACAAAGACAACTCGACGCTTTCCTTCTCCCTCACCGCCGAAAGCTGCCCCCGAAGTCACAATGCCCTCCCCTCCTTTCTGATCCTTGCCCTTGGCTTTGTTTTATTCCCCGGCCGCGTCAGTGGTATCCCCTTCGTGACTATCACTGACGTTTCCGCCACTGCTTCCCGGCATGGCGGGTTCGGCTGTCTCTGCACTCGCATCGGAGCCAGCTCCGTTCGCGGTGCTCGCCTCGATGCGTTCATCATTGCTTTGCAGAATGGTGGCGCTCAGCTGGATTTCTGCGTTAGCTAGCTTTTCTTCTGCCTCCTTCCTCTGCTTCTGCTCTATTTTAGGTTCCTTTTCTAGCTTTCCAACCCGCTTAGCTAACTTATCCTTGTCTTGCTCTAGGCGGTCTAGCCGCGACCCTAGCACACACATCCTACAGATAAAATCTGCACCATTCGCTTCGCGTGCTGACTTAAACCGCGTTTCTTCCAGCGCGTAGGAACGCTCGCACTCAGAACAACGCACGCGTGGTTTCCCCCTAGTACCAACCATTATCTCGTACTAACAAGGCGTAGATGTGGAAAAAAATTTCTTTACCTACTTTTATCTAAGCGAGAAGACCAAGAAAGTGAGAAAGCCTTAAAATAATTTCGAAAAATTGCTTGGCTAAGCTAACCCTCCTAAAAAAACCAAAAAGTGAAATATAAAATAACAAAACTTATCTCTTTGGCACGCTGCTCCTGCTACGCTGAAATGGCACCTCGACTCGACACGTCCGCTCCCGTCGGCTTCACTCGTGAGAGTGAAGCAACTCCTCTGCAACAGCAAGACTAGAGGAGAAGGGTTGTAGACTAATTACGAACAGGTTATAAAAGCGCCACCTATGGCCACCGGTTGAACGAGAGTGGGCGCAAGCGGCTTCCATAGAAGCCGGGTATCTGTGCAAGTCTGGAGTTCCTGTAGATCGTGCACCCTAGGAGTCTTAGCCAGCGCCAGTCAGAACCATGGTGGGCGGATGTGGAACATCCTTTTTAGCCCGATGGCGTCACGATACACGTGATCTTGGGAGAGCAGGCACGTGGCTAATAAGCCCTCGCATGCTACCTAATGATATCAAGGCTGCCAGATTCGAGACCCTCGTAATGAAATACGAAAGAATGGGAACCGAGGAGCCCCTCGGTTCCCATTATTCTTTCACCCGAGACGTTGTACCTTTTGCCTGTGCGACAGAGCAAGAGACAGTTTTCGCACAGCTACGACAGCGCATGCAGACAGCACCTGTACTTGCCCATTTTGATGAGGAGGTAGATACAGAGGTCCCCACAGATGCTAGCAACGTCGGGCTATGGGCTGTCCTTTTACAAAAACATGACCGTGTTGAGCACGTCATAGATGACGCCAGTCGTACTCTCTCTCAAGCCGAGACCAACTACTCTACTTCAGAGAAAGAATGCCTGGCAGTCGTGTGGGCAACAACAAAATTCCGGCCTTACCTTTACGGCCATCCCTTCAAAGTGGTGACTGATCATCACTCGCTGTGCTGGCTGGCAAATCTCAGAGATCCGTCTGGCCGTCTTGCTCGGTGGAGTTTGCGCTTGCAGGAGTTTGACATCACTATTGTCTACAGGTCCGGGCGCAAACACGAAGACGCCGACGCGCTTTCCCGCGCACCTGTGGGACACCCTGCGCTGAGCTCTGAGGATGACGATGGTTTCCTCGGGGCCGTTTCTGATGCTGACTTCATGTCCAGGCAGCGAGCAGACAAACAATTACAGCCTGTTATCGACTACCTGGAAGGCCGAGGATCTCAACTTCCTCAGAATTATCCACCTTCTCTCTCAGAAGGGGCATCCTGTATAAGAAAAATGCCCGTGGCAGTGACAAAGCCTTTCTCCTTAATGTACCTACTGACATGCGTGACGACATCCTCTTTGCATGCCACGACGAACCCACGTCAGCACACTTGGGCTATTCGCGGACTCGCGCGTGGGTGGGCCAGTGGTACCACTGGCCACGACTTTCGTCTAGCGTACACCGCTATGTGAAAGGCTGCCGCGAGTGTCAGCGCCGCAAGACACCACCTGTGAAGCCTGCGGGCCTACTCCACCCAATTTCACCACCTAGGACCCCGTTCGACCTCGTGGGAATGGACCTTCTAGGACCTTTCCCTTCGTCCTCCACTGGAAACAAATGAATTATCGTTGCAACGGATTACCTCTCTCGTTACGCCGAGACAAAAGCACTGTCCTGCGGCACGGCTCCCGAAGTCGCAAAGTTTTTCGTACACCACATCGTCCTGCGGCATGGCGCCCCGTCGTGTGTGATCACGGACAGGGGCACATCCTTTACAGCACGCATGATGGAGGCATTTTCAGACTGAGCTGCACGAGTCATCGGAAAAAAACAGCCTACCATCCACAAAGGAATGGACTGACGGAGAGGTTAAACAAAACCATTGCAGACATGCTGTCAATGTATGTGGACGTGCAGCATAAAACTTGGGACGAGATTCTTCCGTACATCATGTTTGCCTACAATACGGCAATACAGGAAACAACGCTATTTTTACCTTTCCGTCTTGTTTACGGACGCAACGTGCAAACCATGCTCGACGCTATGCAATTCCGTGCGACACAACCGATGACATTGCTCCAGACGCCGAGCACTACACTCAGTACGCCGAAGAAGCCCACCAACTGGTTCGCGTGAACATCAGTACCCAACAAGGTGCCGATGCACGACGTTACAACCTCCGCCATCGAGACGTTCCCTACCGCCCCGGTGACCAAGTCTGGGTGTGGACCCCTATTCGACGTCCCGGCTTGTCGGAAAAACTTTAAGCCGCTATTTCGGACCGTACAAGGTTCTGAAACGTGTCAGTGACGTTACGTACGAGGTATTTCCGGACGGCGCCTTGTCTTCGCGTCGACAGCTTCGGCCCGAAATTGTGCACGTCGTATGGCTTGAGCCGTACTTCACACAGTAACTCGTGTGCCGGTGTGGCATCGAGTCGATGCTTTCAGAAGGGGGGGGGGGGACTAATACCACCTAGTGTTTTGGGGAGAAGGCACACAGAGAAGACGAGAAAGTAGAGGATCCGACTGAACGGTTTTGAGCCAGGACTAAACCACCTTGTCACCTTGCTAGCCTTGTCGTCCAACCGCGTGACAATATCATTTGGTAATGGTAATGACTATAGCTTTGTGAATACCGTGATACAAACTAATCGGTTCGGTTACAACCTTAGACAGATTCTTCGCCAAAGCTAAATCTAGACACGACCGTTTTTGAGTAACTCAGTGACTTGGATTACTATGGCATTTCAAACCAAATTCTTCTAGCACAAATTCTGTCAACCATTTCTTATCTGGTTTTGAAATGTCCACAATGAAGTCTCCCACGATGATCACAGGGGATGTGTCACCACGGCTAACCAATGCAAAAAGCGTGATGAACTTCTCGACATCACACTTGGATGTTCGTGGAGATATATACACGGTGGATATCACCATTCCGTCTTTCATTTG
This sequence comes from Dermacentor silvarum, assembly GCF_013339745.2. NCBI lineage: Eukaryota > Metazoa > Arthropoda > Arachnida > Ixodida > Ixodidae > Dermacentor > Dermacentor silvarum. The sequence continues at coordinate 347,262,528 of NC_051154.1, read as the reverse complement.
TACCACACACACATCACCGTGGTCGATGGCATTGTCTTCTTTCGAGTCAAGGTTGCATGATTGTGCATACATTTTGTCCTATGCATATATAGCAATGCCTCGTGCTCGTGGGTCCATGTGTTCAAAAATGATTCCGGTATACCCATCGACGGGAGCCAATGCATGTTTATTTATTTATTTATATTTATCATTACTTAGCATTATTGTTATCATTACAGGCGGAGTGCTTGACGTCTGCTTCACCTCCACCGCTGGTCGGCCCGGTATTGCACGACCTCCGGGATCGGCCCACGCTCACCTATGTAACTGTCGACATACAAAACGGAAAATACATGGAACCCTAGCCATATACATCTTCGCTGTAATAAAAGACTTATGCGTTTTAATATGAATATGTGCTGCAATGAGTATAGTTAGGTACCACTCTCTGTGTTTCATTGAGCAATTTTGTAGGGAACACGGAATGGAACTCATGAAACATGGGTGGTCAATAACAGGTGCCTATATATATATATATATATATATATATATATATGAAAATCAGAAGCACAACTTCGCGGTTATCTTAGGTTTATTATTTTCCCAACAGTTTCGGTCGGTGGACCGACCTTTTTCAAGGGTCCCTTGAAAAAGGTCGGTCCACCGACCGAAACTGTTGGGAAAATAATAAACCTAAGATAACCGCGAAGTTGTGCTTCTGATTTTCCTAAATACGCTTCGCCCATTGAAAAATCCAGTTACTACTATATATATATATATATATATATATATATATATATATATACAATTTGTAAAGCTTTTCATTAGATCCCATCCGAAACGGCCACTGCCGTCCGACATGGGAAAGTGGCTATTTCGATGGGATCTTTTGCACCTGATGATGATGATCTCACGAAGCGGTGAGAAGTTGTCGCCTAAAGCCTGCTTGATTTATTCAGGTATGCTATGCATGTTTTATCTAATACTTTTCGATGCCCTACATAATCTTTTTTTTTCAATATCTACATTCTACCGCCACCTATGACTGTAAGAGATATGGTCGTATCGAGAGAAGTTCCGGTGGCGCCCTCAAGTGTGTGACGTCGCCTGGGGAATGAAATCAAGAGTTTAACGGGAACCCGTCTTGTCGGGAGGAGACATCGTAAGAAGTTGAAACTTGAATGCCGACCGTTCTATTGTGAACGCGGCTGCCATGTGGGAACATATTTCGAATTTTTATGATCGGCGTCCAACCTTCAAGTATACTTACAATCACCGGGAGACTGCGCTGCTGCGTCACGCACGCCCTCGCTACGTGAAGGCTGCTTGAAGTGGTTGGTCGGCCTCGCATCGTCGCCTGTTTAAAATTTCGTGAACGTGCAATTTTTTACTTGAGCGTACAGAATATGCCACAGAACTAATCGCCGTGTGACGAGCTGTTGGCAGGAGGCTTAGTGTAGATCGCTCGTCGAGTTGCCTTCTGGCCATCATTGCGTTTACACATGCGTGTACGGCGTTGATATCTTCTCAAGACTTAGTTCCGTGTTTATGGCGCACGTGCCAGTGACCTCGGGCATTTCAATTTTATTGCGATAGCAATTATATGGGCACTCCAAGCGAATGTTTGCCGTCGCCGTGAGGTTTCGCATATATTTTGGCATATGTATGCTTTATGTCATGCCAGGCTATATGACATGTGGTATATGCGGGTTATATTGCCACGCCATTCTATCACTACAATTTCTCATACTAGGTCTCACATTCTTGCCAAAATTATTCATCAGAATTCGGAGAATGGCAGCCCACAAACAAATGTCATCAAACAAAACACCGACACCGCATGTCTTTTATCTTAAATATTCTCAGACTGAAATATTAAAAGTCCGAAACAATAACAGATCTCAAACCTGAAAATGACGTAATTTGACTGGCGCAGCTGTGCACTGCCTCTGGGATCGACCCAGCAATGAGGTTTGAAACATACTCGATACGGAGTAGTGGTGGCAAAGTCGCTAAGAAAGACATTGGTTGTAATTATTACGCAGAAACGAAATTGCCCGATGGCCCAATTCAAACAGAGCACCCCACAGCTTGTTTTTACTTAGTTAGCTTACGTGCTGTCCAGTAATCAGGCACAATTTTGCACTCCCGCATTCATGCATCCACCCATACACTCAAGAACTCCCCCCAACACACAGCGTGGGGGGGGGGGTGTTCTTGAGTGTACCCTATTGAAAAATGTGTACGCGAATTGTGCGAGAAATGTGCGAGATGTATGCATATCGCACAGATTTGACGAGAAGTGTTCGAAGTGCTACGCACATTCAACGAGATATCGTAGAAAATGTGCGAGATATGTACGCATGAGCTGCGTAGACTTCACGAAGTGTACGAGATCTATGCGAGGTGCTACGCGAATGCATGTGCGAGATGTACGCATGTGCGAGATGTGTGCGATGTGCTGCGCCAACCTAACGAGATTATGTACGAGGTGTGCGAGATAGCGTGTTATGTGTACGCACTGTGTCATATGAGCAACGAGATCCTTGCCGATGACTACGAATTGCATACAAAGTGCATGCACATAATTCATAGTGTATACAAAAGCTCGTGCATGACGGCAAGATTTTATGATGAGTCGTTTGTGGCACATGCAAGGACATAATCAATGTGCTGTATGACGACGTCGAACCATTGTGCCACATATAGCAGCATAAACTGCAGAGTGAATAAGAGCTCCAGTGTTGAATTTCTGCACTTTCATATAATGGACACACACATCCCCATCAAAGCTCATGTCAGTCCTAATGATGCAATAATTTTCACTTGGGGACATATTCTCGGATAATCACTTACAGCAATACTATTGCCTTCGTGTGACGCATTGCTCACCCAGCCAATAAGCACGCACTGACAGTGATATAGCCAAATCCTGTTGTCCGAGAGTATGTCCCTTGTTCAGAGTGGATCACCTGAAGCTCTTAATGCAACATAAGGTTGAGTACCTTCACAGTTTCTAAAAAAATGCTATAGGTTTGTTTTTATGCAGAATAAAAGAAGCTGGCAATGCGATTATAGCTCTTTGAAAACAAATCCAACAAGGATGAGTTGGCAAATGATTTTATTTCATACAGTTGGATCAGTAACAGAAGATGCACGCGCTTTGTCACACCCCTAATCATATTGCGTGCGTCAGAGCTGTCAGTCAGAGGTAGCAACGCAGAAATTTCAAGCTGCACATTGCCAAACAGCTAAGTGTGCTCCCCCCCCCCCCCCCCCCACAAGACGAGTAATTCACGAAGAAAGTTGGGTTAGTTGGTGTTGATGCAGTTCTGTGACTAGTGCGAACAACAGAAAAAAAGGATGATCCGAAGTGAAGGCGGGAAAACGACGACGGATGAAGAGAGAGTACACACACACACACACACACACAGGGCGCCATGTGTGTGTGTGCTCTCTCTTCGTCCGTCGTCGTTTTCGCGCCTTCACTTCAGATCATGCTTAACCAACACGCCCAACTATCCATCCTAACAGAAAAAAAGGTGGGACAGGACAGAGCACTCTGTCCTATTCCACCTTTTTTCTGTTAGTCTTGTTCGCGTTAGTTTTAATGTCACAGCCCCCACAAGACTATGAAATCTGCTAGTCACTTTTTATTGCCCATATTTTAAGAGGTTGTTAGTGCCTGTTTATGCCAAACTGTAGCAGGCAGGCATAAACTGGCCATGCATGCCCACATGTAAAAAATAAGAAGAACCACAAACTCAGTGTAAATAAATTGGTGAATAAATAGCCAAAATAGTAGAAAAAATCTATCGCACTTTGACAGAAAAAAATAAAAATAACGAGATTACATAACCATCAATCACTAATGCTGTCATACGATCAGCACATTTTGCCCAATTGCTGCTTGAAAAATTATTTGCACTAAGTCTTTCACAACTTGTGCACTATGCTGAGAGAGCTTGACGTAGTAAAAGAACCTCATATTTGCTCAACAGTGGCAAATACGAGTTTAGCGTGGCAACGGAGCATTATCTGCGTATATACTACACAAAACTGAATTTGAAATTAACTGAGAAATAACTAAGTAGTTCGTGCAGTGATGGTTCAGAGCAAGGCAACGCTTTGCGATGCGTTAAAAGCTGACCTCGAAACGACCAAAATGTCATGGTCCCTACATTCAAGCCGGGTCGTTAAACGACGAACATGCAGCATATCCTGGCGTTCGCGCACGCCGGAGACAAATGAAAAAACACTTTTGCAAATCGCTGACACAATACCGACGCATATCAGATGCGCGCACGCACGCACGCATGCACGCACGCACACGCACACGCGCACACACGCACACACACGCACACACCACACACACACACAGAGAGAGAGAGAGAGAACACAAGCAGGTGTCCGAAAGCACTCGCGACATACAGTGCGGACGTTCTCGCACGTTGGCTAGAACGCAAATCGACTCTTCAGACGGCACTCTTTATGAATTCCGCAAAACGCCACACAAGCCAGAACAAGGTGCGTCGACGACGCCACTCGACACCAAATGCCTCGTCGATAACGCGGCATTAAAACACGAACACCTTGTTGAATTCACAAACATCACAAACCAAACCACGATATGCTGCTATTTAACGGCCCTGACCGGTTGATACGGCTGCTCCGCAGGTTGCTATCCTCGTTGTTGAAAGAAACGTTGTTGAAACACGCCGCATCACTCGCATAACATGTGAATACCAGCCGCCACCATCCATGCGATCACGATTATCGTGCTGCAGTTTACTAGATGTAACCGTGCCGAGGAGCCAGAGACCAACGTTGCCTGAGACGACAAAACGGTAGACGACGATGTAAACAATATGGCCGCCATGACGTTTATCCCGCTCTTGCAAAGCTTCCGGTGCCTCTATCATGACGAAATGACATCATATTCCCGTGTTCGGCTGTCAAAATTCCCGTGTTCCCGTGTTCGGCTGACAGCCCAAAACGTTGGGCTGTCAGTATGTGAGCGCTGCATGAATATTTTCATTGCGGACGGTTGATGTGGTAGTTTAATCACATTTATGCTTTGCCGAGAGAAAATGTGCTCTTTTTTGTGCGCATCAGCGATCGCTAAGCCCCTGGGCCTGTGCAACGCTGCTAGCTAGCTGTATCTTTCGTGCGGTGCGGCGTTGTTGGTCATCGTAGTTTTGTCCATTCGCGCTCTTTGTTCCCGGCTCATTAGCAGCCTCTGGTACTCTCGCCGATCTCGCAGCGGTTCACAGTGCACGGAAGAATGTGTTGGAAATTGTACTATTACGTTGATCCGCAATGTAACAGTGTTTATGCAGGAAGGACCGTTCGTGCAGTCAATGCCGCCGGACCTGACACGAAATAGCGTTTGCCGAGTATGTCTCGCAAGGTAAGTCCGGCGCTTGGCGCATTTTTATAGTTCGTGTAGTGTGCCTTGTTAGGCGGCGCACAAGATGATTAGTACAGCGACAAAAATGATAAAAGTGCTTTCCTAATGTTCGTTATTAATGCAGTAGTACACATTTAGCGAAACGTTTTATGAAAATTACCCTCAAACAAGTATAGGATGTTGCCAAGAGCTTCATCTATTGTTTGTTTGCTTTCTGTTATGAAATACACTAGCGCCGAGTATCGTTTAGTCTGAACGGGCACAAAAATTGATGCCGTGAATGTCACTACTTCTGTACGTAATTTCTCAGCAAGAAATGGTATATATATATATTTCTAGAAGTACGTTGACGTGTTGTCTTCACAGCTAACATCTGCGCGAGACGGCACCGGATTGCTCTGTCTGACTCATGAGCACATTTTAGCTTGTATGAAATTTTTCTGCTTATAGACTGTCAAGACAACTTGTGTTTCTTGTGTTGAGTGTTCTGTATGTCTTCGTGCATTTGACAGGTTAAATAACTGCCGGTGATGTCAGAATGAGATATTTGCACAACCATGTAGCTGGCTGAGGTCTTTTCACAATTTAACGCGGTGTTGTTAAATCACAAGTTTGCAGTTTCAGCAGTGATTGCAATAAAGTGAACATTTCTTATTGTTTAGGGATGTCACGATTTCATGAGACGGAGGCATCTCTACACCACACGGATGCCTGTGACAAAATGCACTCTCAGCAGCCCGACAAAGAATCTGATCTGCTTGCTTTGACAAGGTGTGTACAAAACGGTCACTGTCACTTATGAGTTCTAGGTTCTGTTGGTATACTTCGTACCTGCCATCGGTCCTGAATCTTTTGGTGAGATTTACGAATTACGACTTGCTCTACAATTTTACTATTGTTGCATTGAGTTATGAGAATGAAATTCTATTGGGAATATGTTGTAAGAATCTTGAAAAATGGGGTGGTATGAGATTGCGAAATTCCATGTAAAGCAATAAATTGTGATGGCACTTGTGCGGCTTTATTAGCAATGCAAAATCCCTAACGAGTATACCAGAGGGGCACTTCCTTAATACCGGTGTCACACAAACACTTCTGATCGCTACCAAACCCAATTCACATCAAAATTAGCTACTGCAATTGGCTTCCTCGCGCAGCTTGCGCAAAAGAGCCAATCACAAGCGAGAAATTTGATCCGGATTGGGCTTGATCGCGATGAAAAGTGCACTGTATGACACCCATATTAGACGAGCTTATTGTGATAAGTTCGTAAAGCCGGCTAAATCGGCAACAGCAAAAGCACTGAAAAAAGCACACTGGTCTAAAAACAATGTCAGTTTCTGCTGTTCCAAGTTAATGGTTAATAATGTGTCTATAGAACAATGTAGGCGCTGAGAGAAAACTTTAAGAAAATACAGGCTGACTTTCCAACACAGGATTGTGTCTAGGATTTTTGCAAATTATAAAGTTCACAGGCTGGCAGGTTTGGCATAACCTACAACACTTTTGCTTTAGATGCCATATTCATAACTTCCAGTTTCGACATATGATTCAAGTACTACTTGAACGGTATGTTTTAAAATATCGCCTACCTTCAGTTTAATCAATATACCTAAGTAGCCTCCTCTAAGTTAAGTATAATTGGGGGTTTGAGTAGATATGCATGATATGGTACTTACTGACTGTATAGTGGCGTATTTTTTTAGGAACTGTCTTTTGAGGCACACATATACTTTTATGTCTTGTTATGAGTTGCCCGACGAAAGCAGAAGGGCATTGCAAGTTATTCCAAATATTACTGCACTTAATTCCTCACATACATGCCTGCACAGATTCTGTGTTCCTAGATTTATTTCTCTAAGTAGTCAAAAATCATGTTTTACACTTTTTTTCTCTTTTTTTTGGGGGGGGGGGCTGTTCATTGATTCCCACTCCTAAAGGGACGTTGAAAGAAAAAAACCACGAAAGGTGGCTTGAAAGTGTTTGAATTTTCTATTTAATCTCTTATTATTTATTCTTCTAAAGCACTACAAGCATGGAAACATTTCTACTCATTTTTATAACCTAGCTGCCAAATAAGAAACCACAGTGTGAAAGAGTATTTATTTCTTTTTTTACTTGTTTTATTGCATGTTCTTTATTTGGCTCACAATGTTCTTCCTACCACCTTATGCAGTACTCCAGCTGGAGCCTATGAGGTATGTTTACAAATAAGTAAATTCCTGAAGCTTGCAACAAACCATGAAGCATAACATTTATATGTAGTCAGTTCATAATACATCCCTAGAGCAGCATAGAATCAACCTTGAAGCTGATCACTGATTTCCCATAAATTGCAAATTTGATAATGTGGTATCACAAACTGCTGGTTAAGCATGTCAGTCAGCCTAGTGCAGTGGTTGCAGGTGAGATTGTAACCAAAAGCTGCGTATGATTTGCCCTTCCGCATATGACATGGGAGAGAGCTTGAACTCTGCTATTGCTTCTCCTATAGTTGGGACCATCTCTCTCACCTTCTCCTTATTATTCTTTCAACTTGCTAATATGCATTTCTATAAGCTTAGTTATGATGTTGACTGCTGAACTTGGATGATGTGCGTTTCAATAGTTAGTGGGACCCTCAAAACCATGCTGTATTTTGTGTTCATAAACCATGCTGTACTTTGTGTGCATTTGAATTGGTCAATTTGAAATATGCGATTGTCTGACATTCTCAGGGAAACAAGGTTTTTGTTCTGAATAAAGCATAGGCTGCTTCCCGAAAGAGTACCAGAAACAATACTTTCTCACCTAACAAAAGTGTTTAGGAACGCCGTGCTCAGGCCCTGCTGACCTACAATAATTAGATCGTAATGTGCTATATCGACCGTTACACGTTATTAAAAGTGGGAGACAAAAGTCATAATGCACTTGAATTTCACTGTTAAAATGTGTCTGGCTACCTAACATTTAGCCTTAGCCCATTGGCGCAGACACCATTAGTGCAAAAGGGGCGTATGTGATTACCAAGCTTTTGGGATAAGTACAGACTGAATAAGCACTTGTCAATATTTTGAGTAGTACTATAACGTGAGACCCACCCAAAGTGTGATTTTATTTTAATTTTTCATTTAGACCATGAAGTCACTTTTCTCTTAAGCCTGTGCAGATACGTCACGCTAGGTGGGTCCCATTCATTTCTCCCTTTACAGTGAATCCTGTTTTTCAGTTTCATGTTGCATGGCATACAAAGGCACTTAAGCAAGGCCAAAAATAAGTGGTTTGAATGTGTACAAAATAACTCCGGACACATAGCTCACCGAATAAACTTACGAATTTTGCTTTAAAGGAATACTAAAGGGAGACACTGAATCAGTTTAGACGCATCATGTATTCTTTCTTTTTGTGTTAGTTTTGTGATGAGAGGTTATTTATTTCAAAAAGAAAATGAAGGTCAAAGTGGCATTTCCTGCCAAATTTTGCGGCAAAACATCGTACGTTGGGGGACATCATGCATTCCAGAGTATTTTCGTATATTTTGGCTGTTGCGGTTCAGTACACTTGCTCAAAAATTGCTAAGTTCAGTTCTTGCCTCTTTTAGAATGCAATATAGTCAATTTTTGCCAAAAACAACTTAACTAGGCCTTAGCAGACAGCCAGCAGATGTGGGAACTTTATTGAGGTTTCACCACCTGTATATCGTTCTTGTGTATTTTCTAGCTTATCAAGCCTCTACTTTTGAGTAACTGCAGTTTTTCTGGGTTTGCGGAAGAGTAATTCAATAATGCAGCTCAAATAATTATTTTTCCCTTAAGTGTCCCCTTAAAGTTTTGTCTGATTGATGTGGCATGAGACAACACTGCCCGAAAGTTATCTTGCATGTCAGCAGTTTGTGTTGCTAAGTAATCAGCAGTGTTGTCTTTCAGGTGCTCAGAGATGTCACTGCACTTACTCCTCACTTCCCAAGTCCCTAAAAAGCCATAAAGAGGATCTGCTTGAAATGTCCTGCAATAAGTTATATCATACTGTATTCACTGGGGCTCTGTTAAATGCTTGCAGTAGAAAAGCACTGTTTTCTCCAAAACATGTATAGTGTGTCGGGAAATTGTCAGCGATTCTTTTTACCTCAACAGTCATGGAAATATTGATTTACCGTGTTGACTGGCACATTTATATCAAGCCTGATCTATGTAGCTGACTGTAGGCTTTTTTATTACACAAAAATTGAGCTGATTTTCAATAATACCACATTTTCACAATACTGAAGCACCCGTTTTGCAAAAATAATACATTAAGTTTAACTCTATTTTTTGTAAAAGCAAGCTGTTGTCTTACACAGCAACTTGAGTGAGTTTTTTAAGCGCGGCTGGCTTAGGATGTTGGTTGAAAATTAAGTTGCTTAAAGACGTGTTGCATCAGAGAGCATGTTTCCTTTTCTTTATCTATTGTAGCATTATCTGGTCTCTTATGTTCCTTTCCATGCTTCCATGCTTTCCATCACAGTGTACACTTTCTAAGGAGATGAGGGACAGGCAGATGGTGGCATTCACAGCTCACACATTCCAAGGCACTAAGGGACACAAAGTGTGAAAGAGGACAGTGCTTTTTCACTGTCTGCCTGTCACTTATTCTTTTGGCATGTGTGTGCCATGAACACCATCAAAATGAACTGTTACCAACTTGCCCAAGCTTTAGCTCTTGCGCTTGGTGTTTTTGTCTACAAAATGCCCATATGGCAGTAGTAGTGTTACTGATATTTGCATGTATGAAAAGTGGATGCTTACTTGATTGCAGAACAATTTGATTGGTTCTACACATGCTACTGAACTTACCAATGTTATATTAAAGGTGGGATTAGGTAGGAAGCTATTGTGGTACTTTTTAAAGTGCCCTTGTGCAGATGCTTAAAACTTGTCTTCTGTTGACAAAAATTGGGCTCAAGCCGTAGGAGGCTAGTTGTCAAAGTGTAATGAAAGCCTCCTGGTAGACATGCCGAGTTATGCTGCTGGGCACACTTATTGGTTAGCCCTATTGGGTAATTATCCGTGCGATTATCCGTGGTAACACAATCATTTTGAAGATCTAAAGAAAGCAAGTTCCACGTCGTACAAAACAGCAGAGGTCTGACTTACACAAGCACTACTTTTTTATGTAAAACGCTTTGAGTAGCTCACATGCAATTTTATCTTTACTTCTGCCTCACATCTTCACATCATAAAATCTTGCACAAGGGCAGGCTTTTTTTGCGCTGACAGATGCGCATTCAAGTCTGTCGTCATGTTTTTAGCATGCTCCCTCATTTAATCATTGATGCAGCGGCCAGTTTGTCCTACATAGGACTTTCCACAAGGCAGTGGGATTTCATAAACCACACTTGGACCACATTGCCCGTAAGGTGTTACATGTACTTGGCAGCTTACCTTAGATCTGCCGATTATGCGGGGACACGTTCGGACCAACCTTTTTGGAACAGAGAACACTGCAGGCACTCCATGCCTGTTCGCCACTTTCTTTAAATTGTGGCTCAACTTATGCACATACGGTACAACTTGCGGTCTTTGGCCACTCGGCTCACCAGCTCTGGCCTCATTCACCAGTGTGCCCGCTTATGTAGTGTTCTCTGTTCCCAATATGCTGGCCCTACTTGTCCCCGCATAATGGGCAGATCTAAAGGTAGGCTGCCAAGTACGACACCTTACAGGCGATGTGCTACCAGAGGGGTTTATGAAATCCCACTGTCTTGTGGAAAGTCCTGAGTGGGACAAACTGGCCGCTGCATCAATGATCGAATGATGGAGCATGCTAACAACACGATAAAATACTTGAATGCGCATCTTTCAGCACACTGTAAGGCCTGTCCTTGTCGTGCGATATTTCATGATGGGAAGATCCTGGGCATGCAGAACTAAAGATAAAACCGCATGTGAGCTGTAGGAAGCATTTTACATAAAAGAAAGAAAGTAGTGCTTGTGAAAGTTGACCTATGTTGTTTTCATGATGTGGAACTTGCTTTCTTTAGATCTTCTAAATGATCGTGTTAGCCCTGATAATCGCCCTCTGTGCTCTGCCCGAAGTGGCTGGTGCGCCTGCGCGCTGTGAGGAGCACATATACTGTTTCTCGCTGTGCTTCAAATAAAGTTTCTAGCAGCGCCTGTGACGTGTGCCTGTGTATCTTCTGTGTATTTGTGCCTTTGCGCTATAATATGTCGTTCCGCAACTTGCCTAACACCAAGTCCTTCTGCACAATATGATTAGGGGGGACACTGTAGTGGGGAACTCTGGATTATCTTTGAACACCGGTGGTATGGGCCCAATGAACCTTATGGGGGGGGGGGGGGGTTGTTGCACTTTGCTGCCATCAAAATGTGGCCGTTGTGCATGGGATTATATCCTGCGCCATTCGGCTTAGCAGTGCAATGCCAAAGCCACTACGCCACCACGATTTTTACTTTTGCTGGCAGAATAGCAGTTTCCAAGTAATTTAATTAGCTCAACCTGTTGATGCTGCTCTCTAAAAGTAGATTGTATGCATGTTACTTATGTTGCTTCAGTACTAGTAATTATTATTACTCAAATAATGACTTTTTTTACTGTAATAGCACTTGTTTCAGTAATCTGCAAATGTGACAGGTTATTCTACCACACTATAATGCACGTTTCCTTAGGAGTCATAAGCATTGCAGGAAGCCACTTATTTTTAATAAATTTTGTTCAGTATCGCATGTCCTCAATGCTGAAGCATTCTGACCTGTGTGAATGGCAGCCAAACTGCTTTTGCCTATGTGTTATCTTATTGCATGTGGGAAAAAACTGTTGGCTTTTGTTTATTTTTTCAGGTGTGCGGCAAGCTCTCACTCAAGCAACACATTCCAGTGGTCTTCTGTCAACAGACTGGGTGTATTACCACTACCGTTACAAGGCCCAATAAACAACGCTTGCGAGATGTATGACGTGCTCTTGCTTAAAATCGGAGGACTTCACTATTAATCTAAGCTTGAATAGGTGTACGGAAGAATCTGTGTAAAGTGTACTTGTATATTAACAAGTACAAACCATTACTTCACCTGACATTTTTTTTCACCTCAACATAACTCTTTACTGTAGATTTCTGAACAAACCATTACAGCAACACAACACTGCAGTAAGGTCAGCACAAGTGTTTGCGCATGGACACGTATATTTACAAGAATTGTATTTGCATTATTATACTAAATATGAATATGAGATGCCTATCTTTTTCAGGTGCATACTCTCGCAGGTCGTACAAGCTCGTCATCTTGTACGCACTCAGCTCGTAGAAACAAACTCGTTCATAATGTACGAGAATCTCGTCCAGTGAGAAGAACGCGATCTCCTAAACGTGTGTACGATAAATGTACGCGATTATTGCTGCGTAGACTGTACGAGGTTCTCGTAGACTCAACGAGTTCTCGCAGACTGAACGAGTTTCTACAATAATCGCGTACAACTATTTCTCGTACATTCTCGTTCACATTTTTTCAATAGGGGAGTCAAGTACCAAGTTATAGACACGTCGTGTGGGTGCGTGTGGAGAGGAAGAGGAAACGGGTGAACACCTCACACTTTTCTGTAAAGGTTGCATACACTCATGAACACCCCCCCACCCGCGCTGTGTGTTGGGGGGAGTTCTTGAGTGTATGGGTGGATGCATGAATGCGGGAGTGCAAAATTGTGCCTGATTACTGGACAGCACGTAAGCTAACTAAGTAAAAACAAGCTGTGGGGTCCTCTGTTTGAATTGTGCCATCGGACGATTTCGTTTCGGTGTAATAATTACAACCAATGTCTTTCTTAGCGACTTTGCCACCACTTCTCCGTATCGGGTATGTTTCAAACCTCGTTGCTGGGTCGATCCCAGAGGCAGTGCTTAGCTGCGTCAGTCAAATTACATCATTTTCAGGTTTGAGCTCTGTTATTGTTTCGCTCTTTTAATATTTAAGCCTGAGAATATTAAAGATAAAAGATATGCGCCGTCGGTGTTTTGTTTGATGACATTTGTTTGTGGGCTCCCATTCTCCGAATTCTGAGGAATAATTTTGGCAAGAATGTAAGACCTGGTATGAGAAATTGTAGTGATAGAATGGCGTGGCAATATAACCCGCATATACCACATGCCATGTAGCCTGGCATGACATAAAGCATACATCTGCCAAAATATATGCGGAACCTCACGGCGACGGCAAACATTCGCTTGGAGTGTCCATATAATTGCTATCGCAATAAAATTGAAATGCCCGAGGTCACTGGCACGTGCGCCATAAACACGGAACTAAGTCTTGAGAAGATATCAACGCCGTACACGCATGTGTAAACGCAATGATGGCCAGAAGGCAACTCGACGAGCGATCTGCACTAAGCCTCCTGCCAACAGCTCGCCACACGGTGATTAGTTCACTAGAATATTCTGTACACTCAAGTAAAAAATTGCACGTTCACGAAATTTTAAACAGGCGACGATGCGAGGCCGACCAACCACTTCAAGCAGCCTTCACGTAGCGAGGGCGTGCGTGACGCAGCAGCGCAGTCCCCAGGTGATTGTAAGTATACTTGAAGGTTGGAGGCCGATCATAAAAATTCGAAATATGTTCCCGCATGGCAGCCGTGTTCACAATAGAACGCTTTTTCTTATCTCATTTTACGGTCGGCATTCAAGTTTCAACTTCTTACGATGTCTCCTCCCGACAAGACGGGTTTCCGTTAAACTCTTGATTTCATTCCTCAGGCGACGTCACACACTTGAGGGCGCCACCGGAACTTCTCTCGATACGACCATATCTCTTACAGTCATAGGTGGCAGTAGAATGTAGATATTGAAAAAAAAAGATTAAGTAGGGCATCGAAAAGTATTAGATAAAACATGTATAGCATACCTGAATAAATCAAGCAGGCTTTAGGCGACAACTTCTCACCGCTTCGTGAGATCATCATCAGCAGGTGCAAAAGATCCCAGCGAAATAGCCACTGTCACATGTCGGACGGCAGTGGCTGTTTCGGATGGGATCTAATGAAAAGCTTTATGAATCGTATATATATAGGCACCGGTTTTTGGCCACCCATGTTTCATGAGTTCCATTCCGTGTTCTCTACAAAATTGCTCAATGAAACAGAAAGTGGTACCTAAATATCCTCATTGGATCACATATTCATATTAAAGAGCATAAGTCTTTTATTACAGCGAAGATGTATATGGCTAGGGTTCCATGTATTTTCCGTTTTGTACGTCGATAGTTACATAGGTGAGCGTGGGCCGATCCCGGAGGTAGTGCAATACCGGGCTGTCCGCGGTGCAGGTGAAGCAGACGTGAAGCACTCCGCCTCTAATGATAACAATAATGCTAAGTAATGATAAATATAAATAAATAAATAAACATCCATTGGTTCCAGTCGATGGGTATACCGGAATCGTGTGTGAACAGCACATGTACCGACGAGCATGCGGCATTGCTATGTATGCATAGGACAAAATGTATGTACAATCATGACGCGAAAGAAGACAATGCCATCGACCGTGGTGATGTCTGTGTGGTAAAAATGAAAGACGCAACGGTGATATCCACCGTGTATGTATATCTCCACGAACATCCAAGTGTGATGTCGAGAAGTTCATCACGCTTTTTGCATTGGTTAGCCGTGGTGACACATTCCCTGTGATCATCGTGGGAGACTTCATTGTGGACATTTCAAAACCAGATAAGAAATGGTTGACAGAATTTGTGCTAGAAGAATTTGGTTTGAAATGCCATAGTAATCCAAGTCACTGAACTACTCAAAAACGGTCGTGTCTAGATTTAGCTTTGGCGAAGAATCTGTCTAAGGTTGTAACCAAGCCGATTAGTTTGTATCACGGTATTCACAAAGCTATAGTCATTACCATTACCAAATGATATTGTCACGCGGTTGGACGACAAGGCTAGCAAGGTGACAAGGTGGTTTAGTCCTGGCTCAAAACCGTTCAGTCGGATCCTCTACTTTCTCGTCTTCTCCGTGTGCTTTCCCTCAAAACACTAGGTGGCAATATGGCATGATGAAATTATATTACGGTCCCTCGGAACGCACTTCAGCACGTAGCGGGCCGCTCCCACGTCGGTACAGAAAAGCTGAGCCTCTCTACCAATACCAAATGATGAAAATAAATACAGGTACCCTTGTCATATATACATACGCCCTTCGTTATCTGTTACAGCTTCGCTGGCTATCCACGTCCACGCAGTGGAATGGTTCCTCAATTTTAGGCAAAGTTTTTTTTGCATTATTTATCGAGTTTGTTGGGTCTTTTTGATTGGATTCCCACCGAGGGAAGTAGGCCGACTTTGACGACAGTGTAGCAGTAGATTGCGCCGAGCCTGGATATTTTTACTTTTGCTGGCAGAATAGCAGTTTCCAAGTAATTTAATTAGCTCAACCTGTTGATGCTGCTCTCTAAAAGTAGATTGTATGCATGTTACTTATGTTGCTTCAGTACTAGTAATTATTATTACTCAAATAATGACTTTTTTTACTGTAATAACACTTGTTTCAGTAATCTGCAAATGTGACAGGTTATTCTACCACACTATAATGCACGTTTCCTTAGGAGTCATAAGCATTGCAGGAAGCCACTTATTTTTAATAAATTTTGTTCAGTATCGCATGTCCTCAATGCTGAAGCATTCTGACCTGTGTGAATGGCAGCCAAACTGCTTTTGCCTATGTGTTATCTTATTGCATGTGGGAAAAAAACTGTTGGCTTTTGTTTATTTTTTCAGGTGTGCGGCAAGCTCTCACTCAAGCAACACATTCCAGTGGTCTTCTGTCAACAGACTGGGTGTATTACCACTACCGTTACAAGGCCCAATAAACAACGCTTGCGAGATGTATGACGTGCTCTTGCTTAAAATCGGAGGACTTCACTATTAATCTAAGCTTGAATAGGTGTACGGAAGAATCTGTGTAAAGTGTACTTGTATATTAACAAGTACAAACCATTACTTCACCTGACATTTTTTTTCACCTCAACATAACTCTTTACTGTGGATTTCTGAACAAACCATTACAGCAACACAACACTGCAGTAAGGTCAGCACAAGTGTTTGCGCATGGACACGTATATTTACAAGAATTGTATTTGCATTATTATACTAAATATGAATATGAGATGCCTATCTTTTTCAGGTGCATACTCTCGCAGGTCGTACAAGCTCGTCATCTTGTACGCACTCAGCTCGTAGAAACAAACTCGTTCATAATGTACGAGAATCTCGTCCAGTGAGAAGAACGCGATCTCCTAAACGTGTGTACGATAAATGTACGCGATTATTGCTGCGTAGACTGTACGAGGTTCTCGTAGACTCAACGAGTTCTCGCAGACTGAACGAGTTTCTACAATAATCGCGTACAACTATTTCTCGTACATTCTCGTTCACATTTTTTCAATAGGGGAGTCAAGTACCAAGTTATAGACACGTCGTGTGGGTGCGTGTGGAGAGGAAGAGGAAACGGGTGAACACCTCACACTTTTCTGTAAAGGTTGCATACACTCATGAACACCCCCCCACCCGCGCTGTGTGTTGGGGGGAGTTCTTGAGTGTATGGGTGGATGCATGAATGCGGGAGTGCAAAATTGTGCCTGATTACTGGACAGCACGTAAGCTAACTAAGTAAAAACAAGCTGTGGGGTCCTCTGTTTGAATTGTGCCATCGGACGATTTCGTTTCGGTGTAATAATTACAACCAATGTCTTTCTTAGCGACTTTGCCACCACTTCTCCGTATCGGGTATGTTTCAAACCTCGTTGCTGGGTCGATCCCAGAGGCAGTGCTTAGCTGCGTCAGTCAAATTACATCATTTTCAGGTTTGAGCTCTGTTATTGTTTCGCTCTTTTAATATTTAAGCCCGAGAATATTAAAGATAAAAGATATGCGCCGTCGGTGTTTTGTTTGATGACATTTGTTTGTGGGCTCCCATTCTCCGAATTCTGAGGAATAATTTTGGCAAGAATGTAAGACCTGGTATGAGAAATTGTAGTGATAGAATGGCGTGGCAATATAACCCGCATATACCACATGCCATGTAGCCTGGCATGACATAAAGCATACATCTGCCAAAATATATGCGGAACCTCACGGCGACGGCAAACATTCGCTTGGAGTGTCCATATAATTGCTATCGCAATAAAATTGAAATGCCCGAGGTCACTGGCACGTGCGCCATAAACACGGAACTAAGTCTTGAGAAGATATCAACGCCGTACACGCATGTGTAAACGCAATGATGGCCAGAAGGCAACTCGACGAGCGATCTGCACTAAGCCTCCTGCCAACAGCTCGCCACACGGTGATTAGTTCACTAGAATATTCTGTACACTCAAGTAAAAAATTGCACGTTCACGAAATTTTAAACAGGCGACGATGCGAGGCCGACCAACCACTTCAAGCAGCCTTCACGTAGCGAGGGCGTGCGTGACGCAGCAGCGCAGTCCCCAGGTGATTGTAAGTATACTTGAAGGTTGGAGGCCGATCATAAAAATTCGAAATATGTTCCCGCATGGCAGCCGTGTTCACAATAGAACGATTTTTCTTATCTCATTTTACGGTCGGCATTCAAGTTTCAACTTCTTACGATGTCTCCTCCCGACAAGACGGGTTTCCGTTAAACTCTTGATTTCATTCCTCAGGCGACGTCACACACTTGAGGGCGCCACCGTAACTTCTCTCGATACGACCATATCTCTTACAGTCATAGGTGGCAGTAGAATGTAGATATTGAAAAAAAAAGATTAAGTAGGGCATCGAAAAGTATTAGATAAAACATGTATAGCATACCTGAATAAATCAAGCAGGCTTTAGGCGACAACTTCTCACCGCTTCGTGAGATCATCATCAGCAGGTGCAAAAGATCCCATCGAAATAGCCACTGTCACATGTCGGACGGCAGTGGCTGTTTCGGATGGGATCTAATGAAAAGCTTTATGAATCGTATATATATAGGCACCGGTTTTTGGCCACCCATGTTTCATGAGTTCCATTCCGTGTTCTCTACAAAATTGCTCAATGAAACAGAAAGTGGTACCTAAATATCCTCATTGGATCACATATTCATATTAAAGAGCATAAGTCTTTTATTACAGCGAAGATGTATATGGCTAGGGTTCCATGTATTTTCCGTTTTGTACGTCGATAGTTACATAGGTGAGCGTGGGCCGATCCCGGAGGTAGTGCAATACCGGGCTGTCCGCGGTGCAGGTGAAGCAGACGTGAAGCACTCCGCCTCTAATGATAACAATAATGCTAAGTAATGATAAATATAAATAAATAAATAAACATCCATTGGTTCCAGTCGATGGGTATACCGGAATCGTGTGTGAACAGCACATGTACCGACGAACATGCGGCATTGCTATGTATGCATAGGACAAAATGTATGTACAATCATGACGCGAAAGAAGACAATGCCATCGACCGTGGTGATGTCTGTGTGGTAAAAATGAAAGACGCAACGGTGATATCCACCGTGTATGTATATCTCCACGAACATCCAAGTGTGATGTCGAGAAGTTCATCACGCTTTTTGCATTGGTTAGCCGTGGTGACACATTCCCTGTGATCATCGTGGGAGACTTCATTGTGGACATTTCAAAACCAGATAAGAAATGGTTGACAGAATTTGTGCTAGAAGAATTTGGTTTGAAATGCCATAGTAATCCAAGTCACTGAACTACTCAAAAACGGTCGTGTCTAGATTTAGCTTTGGCGAAGAATCTGTCTAAGGTTGTAACCAAGCCGATTAGTTTGTATCACGGTATTCACAAAGCTATAGTCATTACCATTACCAAATGATATTGTCACGCGGTTGGACGACAAGGCTAGCAAGGTGACAAGGTGGTTTAGTCCTGGCTCAAAACCGTTCAGTCGGATCCTCTACTTTCTCGTCTTCTCCGTGTGCTTTCCCTCAAAACACTAGGTGGCAATATGGCATGATGAAATTATATTACGGTCCCTCGGAACGCACTTCAGCACGTAGCGGGCCGCTCCCACGTCGGTACAGAAAAGCTGAGCCTCTCTACCAATACCAAATGATGAAAATAAATACAGGTACCCTTGTCATATATACATACGCCCTTCGTTATCTGTTACAGCTTCGCTGGCCATCCACGTCCACGCAGTGGAATGGTTCCTCAATTTTAGGCAAAGTTTTTTTTGCATTATTTATCGAGTTTGTTGGGTCTTTTTGATTGAATTCCCACCGAGGGAAGTAGGCCGACTTTGACGACAGTGTAGCAGTAGATTGCGCCGAGCCTGGATATAGTGTAATCAAAAATGGGCCGATCCCGAAGATGGTGCAATGAGACCTGGTTCGATCCTGGAGAAAGTGTTACCCGCGAGAATCACGTTCGCCGTGTGGAGCGGTGGGTCTCCGCTATTGCTATTTTGCCGGAAAGGCAGGTATTTTCTATAATGCAAAAATGCGAATCTACATAGCACCATAGTTGTGCGATTGGAAATAATGTGAGCAATCGCTTGCGCATATAGGAAAATAAGGTTGCACGCATTGTATTTACCTTTTCATAGTATTTAATGCACCCGTATGAAGACAGTGTCGCGAAACGTTGAGTCGAACAAGTTCGTCAGATCTGCTGTTATTTTTTTTTCTTGGATAATTTATCGCCATTTTTCCTTAAGCGACGGAGTGCTTGAAGGTCGCTATTGCCACTCCGCTGTGGGCCGTCTCGGCATCACACTCGTACCAGGATAAAAGTTTCCCGTAAGGAATTTGAGAAAAATTCCGGCGGAACACGTCATTGCGAAATGACACAGCTGTTAACGTTCGTTTGCATCAGCTCACCAGGGAGACGACGGTGATGGGGGATGAGCTCCGGTAGAAGCCACTGTAGATCGGCAGATACGACGATGGCAAGAGGCATCATTCTAAAAACTAGGTTTATTAACTTGATATTACTTTAAGTTTACACTGTTCACGTATCACATCGAAAACGATGTGCTACCGGTCGTCGGCTGCCTGCCTAGCTGATCTGGTCTCCCGTGGTGAACGGCGCCGTAAGCTGCTGTCTCATGCTCTCGAAAAGACTCGGAGACCTTGCTTAAATTGGTTTTCCAAACATCCAAGGGACCCGTTGACCGTTGTGATAGGCAGGCTTCTCCACCAAATGCCTACTCTGACCAATCAGGCAAGCCGACATGATCTGTACGTACTTTCCAGAACGTATGTGCAAGTATGTACACCCCTAACCGCTTCGCGCACGGCATCTGATCAGACAAGATTCTTTCGCAGTAACATCGCTGAAACATTCAAGAAATTTTTGATACCTCACGCGTTGCGCCAAGCGGTAAATGTAATAGTGGATAGCAAGTGAAAAACGGTCACCGGAAAATATATAAACAATGAACACGCGTGAGTAGATATAAAAAATGTACGCGTCCTTATTGACCCTTTTCGGGGAGCAGTTTGTTTTAGAGAAAGGAGATGGCGCTCACGGCGGCGCGCCATGACGCTCCTCAGCGACCGCGCACGAATGCGAAACCATTACCGCTTCTGCCTTGCTTCTGTGCGATCAGCTGTCGGAAATGCAACTGAGTTTTCGCTAACACACCGTGCTCCAATTGGTCATGCTAGATTGAATCATGTGGATTGAAGACGTGTGCAGTAGTTGGCTGCAAAAATAGTGACTGGCATGTTAAGTAATAGAATGAATCTGTGTGGCCGAGTTCGCGGACCGCTGCTGCAACTGTCTGAACGTGTTACCGGCACTGATGTACAGCTTTCCTCGAGGATAGAGAAATTTCCTCATCCACCAGCCTTGTATCGCTAACCTTCGAAGAAAGGCCTTCATCGCCAGAGCGTCGGCAAGAGTGAGTACCACTCGTTAAAGAATGACAAAGGGGTTAGCGCCGCTTCCTGTCATAGTAAGTTTCACGCACGTTATCTGTACACATCTGTCCCAAATGGCAGGAAAACTTACGCCCACTCTATCGCCGACGAATCAAGAATAAGTGAATGGGCGCACACTTGAATACATGCGCTCTGTATACGCACAATAAATGACGGATTACAACTATGGCGCACGAGTGGTCGAAGCTGAATGTTTCGTGATGGCCTACAAGAGTAAGTGAGTTAATAGTTGTAATATTTATTTGATACAAGTTATTACAATGTACAAAACAGCTACGTTTCAAGCCTTCTGCGCAGCAAGAACAAATCTATCGGAACTGAGCACACCCGCGAGTGATTAGGCAGAAAATAATCAGATAGTGACCGCACCGAGGAACTTCACTGAGTCAGAAACTGACAAGCCACTGCTTGAAAATATTTGCCGAATAATGAACAAAGATCAAAACACACTAATCCTGACTGAATTCATAATAGGAAAGCTTGGATAGTTTGGAATACTTATTTAGCCCCGCTTTTAGAACAAGCACCATATACGCTGCTGGCGCCGTTTGGACATAGCTTAATCAGCTCCGAAAGCGCTTTTGCATGTTCTCTGATGCTGTGATCAAAGCTTCGCGTCGTCCACCTAGTCACCCGGTCTACGATATCTCCGAAAACAGAGGTTTTCTAAGCTGCGTCGGCGTCATACACTTCCATTAAACAAGAAGGCAACGGAGGCAGTTGAGGCAAGCAATGGACGCGTCACCACGTGATCAAACATGGCAGCGCCGACGGGATCGCCGCGAAAAGGGTCAGTACGCCAGTACCGTAATTAGTGCTAACCAGTACCGAATTAGTGAAAGCCGAGCAGGCCCGGTGCGGCTGGTTATGCAATTAAGCGCGGATTAATGGTCATACCGTCGTAATCCTGTCGTGATCGTTCCATCGTCGTCATGAACTCGTCCTCGTGCAGTCGTTGTTATTGCAGCATGACCATCCCACTGTCGTCATGACGTCATACTATACAAATGCTTATACAAAGTTTTGCCCCACTTCCTTCGTGGAACCAAAACGGCCAGAAACTTTATATTTGGAGAGAATGAGGGCCATGTTATGGGTGACGTGTATCGAAAGTTCGAAGTGTGTATGGCAATTACGTGCTTGAAAGGTTATTACTGAGTACGTGTTCCCTCCTATATACTTTAATGCGCCATACGAGATACGTGTAGTTGGTTCTCTCTGTCTCCTTATTGCAACGAAACGAGACGTGCATATTTGGTTGAAATAGAAAAAAACGTGGCTGTGTGGTTAAGCCTGATTGCAGTTCTTGTAGATGATTATTTATGGAAGCGTTATGGAGCTTCCGAAGCATATTTTACGATCCGCGTAGGGAGCTTTCTGTTGTCCTCGCTGGAGCAAACGAGGCACGTATAGTATAGAATGGTTTATATTTATTGAAAATAACCAGCTATCACACATATGTGTAGGCAATGTTTAAAATAGCTGGATTAATTAACACTTTCGTAGTAACTTCTTCTAGCACAAACTCAGTCAACCATTTCCTATCTGGTTTTGACATGTCCACAATTTAGTATCAAACGATGATCACAGGGGAAGTGTCACCACAACTAAACCATGCAAAATGCGTGGTGATGAACTTCTCGGCATCACACTTGGGTTTTCGTGGAGATATATACACGGTTGATATCACCGTTTCGTCTTTCATTTGTACCACACAGACATCACCACGGTCGATGGCATTGTCCTATGCATACATAGCAATGCCTCATGCTCGTGGGTACATGTGCTGTTCACAAACGATTCCGGTATACCCATCGACTGGAACCATTGGATGTTTATTTATTTATTTATATTTATCAATACTTAGCATTATTGTTATCATTAGAGGCGGAGTGCTGACGTCTGCTTCACCTCCACCGTGGGTCGGCCCGGTATTGCACTGCCTACGGGATCGCCCCAAGCTCACCTATGTAACTGTCGACGTACAAAACGGAAAATACATGGAACCCTAGCCATATACATCTTCGCTGTAATAAAAGACTTATGCACTTTAAGATGAATATGTGCTGCAATGAGGATATTTAGGTACCACTCTCTGTTTCATTGAGCAATTTCGTAGAGAACACGGAATGGAACTCATGAAGCATGGGTGGCCAAAAACCGGTGCCGATATATATACGATTCGTAAATCTTTTCATTAGATCCCATCCGAAACAGCCACTGCCATCCGACATGTGACAGTGGCTATTTCGATGGGATCTTTTGCACCTGATGATGATCTCACGAAGCGGTGAGAGGTTGTCCCCTAAAGCCTGCTTGATTTAATCAGGTATGCTATACATGTTTTATATAATATTTTTCGATGCCCTACTTAATCTTTTTTTTTTCAATATCTACATTCTACCGCCACCTATGACTATAAGAGACATGGTCGTATCAAGAGAAGTTCCGGTGACGCCCTCAAGTGTGTGACGTCGCCTGGGGAATGAAATCAAGAGTTTAACGGAAACCCGTCTTGTCGGGAGGAGACATCGTAAGTAGTTGAAACTTGAATGCCAACCGCAATAATGAGATAAGGAAAGGCGTTCTATTGTGAACACGGCTGCCATGCGGGAACTGAAACGTCTTTTTATTTCGAATTTTTATGATCGGCGTCCAAACTTCAAGTATACTTACAATCACCTGGAGACTGCGCTGCTGCGTCACGCACGCCCTCGCTACGTGAAGGCTGCTTGAAGTGGTTGGTCGGCCTCCCATCGTCGCCTGTTTAAAATTTCGTGAGCCTGCAATTTTTTACTTGAGTGTACAGAATATGCCACAGAACTAATCGCCGTGTGGCGAGCTGTTGGTCGAGGCTTAGTGCAGATCGCTCGTCGAGTTGCCTTCTGGCCATCATTGCGTTTACACATGCGTGTATACGGCGTTGATATCTTCTGAAGACTTTGTTCCGTGCACGGTGTAAAAAGGAAGGTGATTCGATGGCGGCGCGAGGCGCGGCCACTTAGTGTGACTCTACGCACGCCGCTGCCGCGAGTGGCAGCACATGTTCTGGGGGGCCACTTTTTTGCTCGCTTTGCTGGCGCTTTTATGGGCACGCGCGGCAGAAGTGCTTTATTTCGATGAATATATGTCGTTCGCTTGCTTAAAACGACTCTACTTGGTTGGAGGAACGTCCCGTTATATTTCTGCCGACATTCCGATTGACTCCGACGCGGCGAGCAGCGGTAAGCGGAGCGCGCCGTCTGCGCGAGCAGACGACCCATCTCTCTTGTGTTCAAAATGACGGTATTTTGACTGTAAGTGGCATGAAACCTTCAACCTGCTCAGGATTAGGCGTCTAAATAACGAAAAATTGCATATATTTGGGTATGGGTGTTTAAATGCTGACGGAGGTCGTAAATTATTCACTGTTGCGCCGCTTCTCCAACGCCTCCTGAACACGTGCTGCCCCTAGCGGCGGCGCTCACTTCCGGTCACACGAAGTGGCCGCTCTCTCGCCCCAGCGCGGGCGCGCCGTCGGACCACCTATCTTCTCACACCGTGGTTCCGTGTTTATGGTGCACGTGCCGGTGACCTCGGGCATTTCAATTGTATTGCGATAGCAATTATATGAACACTCCAAGCGAATGTTTGCCGTCGCCGTGAGGTTCCGCATATATGTTGGCATATGTATGCTTTATGCCATGCCAGGCTATATGACGTATGTGATATATATATATATATATATATATATATATATATATATATATATATATATATATATGTGGTATATGCGGGTTATATTGCTACACCATTCTATCACTACAATTTCTCATGCCATGTCTTACATTCTTGCCAAAATTATTCCTCGGAATTCGGAGACTGGCAGCCCACAAACAAATGTCATCAAACAAAACACCGACAGCGCATGTATTTTACTTTAAATATTCTCAGATTTAATATTAAAAGTGTGAAACAATAACAGAGCTGAAATCTGAAAATGATGTAATTTCACTGGCGCAGCTGTGCACTACCTCCGGGATCGACCCAGCAACGAGGTTTGAAACATACCCGATACGGAGAAGTGGTGACAAAGTCGCTAAGAAAGACATTGGCTGTAATTAATACATATAAAAGAAATTTACCGATGGCACGATTGAAACAGAGCACCCCTATCACCACAGCTTGTTTTTACTTAGCTTACGTTTAGGCAAGTAATTAGGCACAATTTTGCACTCCCGCATTCATACATGCACCCATACACGCATACATTCAAGATAACCCCCAACACAAAGGGCGGGGGGGGGGGGTTGTTCTTTAGTGTACGAGTGTGTCGGTATTCGCGGCAATGCGGGAGTGCAAAATAGGGCTTTATGACTTCACTATGATGAGTTACCACTAGCCCAACAACAAGTTCTACTAAGCTTACGTTTGCTTAATTGTTGAATGTGACACTCATTGGACTAGCTGAAGTTTTACCTGAAACAATCTACCTCTCGATATACGCAGATGACATTTGCTTTTGGACTTCTGCGTTTCTGAGTTTCCGGCCAGGTACCGAGAGGTGCTTGGCCACTACAGGAAGTAACGAAAGAAGTATCCACAACCTCACGGGTGGCTGGACAGGTCCCAGGCGGTCGACCTGAGGCGGTTGCAGACGGGCACTTTCACCAACCCCTACCATCTGCACCGCCTGTGGGCCGCGTTGCACCCATCGCCCAGCTGCCCGTGGTGCGAGCACGAACGGGCCGATATGGCCCATGTGCTTTGGGAATGTCCTCGCCATGAGGAAGAAGGACCAAGAGAAAGGGGGAAGACAGCAGCAGGAGCCTCTGAAGCGGGGCGCCTCGCTGAGAGATGGCAAGCTGCCCTTGTCAGCGAGGCCCCCGAAGACCTGGGGCGGTATTCTGTAAGAGTCTACCTAGTGGACCGTCCATTTCGGCGATCTTTGATTCGCTGCTGCTTGACGTGCAGGAAGGTGCCAACCAGTCTCCTTCCTGCACGCCAAGCAGCAGCGAATCAACGGTCGCCTAAATAGACAGTCCACTAGGTAGACTCTTACAGAATACCGCCCCAGGAATGGGCCGTCCAGCGTGCCAGGGCCATTGCTGGAGATCTCGGAAGATTTTCCTCCAGCGATGGACTTCTGGCAGTCTAGCCCCGGGAACCAACGCCAATAACCTTTGGACAAATAAAGTTCATTCCTATCCTATTATGACACTGTACGAGTACCAGCGGCTGTTTGTGAAGTGCCTCGCGCTGCAGAGCACGCGCTTCCAAACGCTGCTTGCTCGCTCGAGATGGCCGAGACGCTAAAAGCAGGCTCAGGCAGCACTGTGCACACCACCAAAACTGTTGTCTGAGCGAGGAGTGAAGAGTCATAGCCGAGGGCGGATGAGGCAAGAAAAAGCAAACACCGCAGCAGAAGCAAAGGAAACTGCCAAGGTCGATCCACATAGGTCGCGAAGCTTCGGGCGAAAAGCGGTTCAGAACGAATTGTCGCCGTCATCAGCAAGGGTGGTTATGGGAGCAGCGATTGAAGCGCGACTATGTTTGGTGGGAATAAACACTGGGAAAGAAAAAAGCGTTTTTTTTTAAATTAAGGCGAGACGCAGATAGATTCATTCAACAAAAATAAAATTCCTAATCAATTTTATATACGCATGGCGAGAAAAGAAAACTCTATTTTACTTGATCATTAGCAATAAATACCTTTTTTCAACGCCCACTGTGAGAGCGCCCATCGATAGCGGCGGGCGTTGACGCCGTTATCACTTGCAATGTAATGCAGCTCTTGGAGTGCGTGGAAAGGTGCGCTCGTAAAGTTCACCTGTTAGAATACGCCCCCCTCACATGTTGTGTTGCTTTGCTTGTCGACGTTTACCTGAATTGGGTGACGCGGGTAGTTTTATTGTTTCTTAACCTGTGCAGTCAAAAGCAATCAGTTGCGACCGTCATATACTTGTTTAGTTGTTTTCGTGCGACAGCGCTGGCCGACCGGCTTGTCGTCAAACGAAAGGACGAGCACGCTACGCCCAAAGCGTTCGTCGGTCTCCAAAGAAAGTATGTTCTGTGCAGCGATTCAATTTCGACACCCGTACAGCTGACCTTTTCCTGCATCGCTTTCCCCGCTCAATGCCCGGAACGCCCATCCAGTCGAATGGCGGGGAATTTGAATATACAGCTCTAAAGACACGCCTCCGAAAACAAATTTCGCGCCTATGAGAACAAAATGACGTCACTTCTATATTTAACAGATATACGTCACGTTATTTTCTTCCCCCGGAAGTGTTCCCTCCTCACACAGATGGCGCTAAGCCCCATGAAGCCCTAGGGAGCCTACATGCAAAAACAGCGCTTGCATGTAGGCTCCCTATGAACCGCCGATGAGCCGCCATGTTTTGAAGGTATGGGCTTCTATGGAAGCTTCGCTACCAGGTATATTTACCTTGAAGCTGCTGCCGCTGCGGGTTGGCGGCAGCCTTCAGAGAGGCTGCCGCCAGCCCGTTTATCAATAACACGGCAAGCACACTCAGTTGTATTTAGTATTAAAGAGGAGCATTTTTTTGCGCAGAAATGATTTTACCTACAGTCATTAATAGACAGGCCGGATATTATAGACACATATTTCCATGCATTAAATGTGTCTAGAGATATGATGTGTGATAAATATCTGTAACACATACCCATGTATTATTGCTTCAAATTTTCAGTGGCGAGACATAGTGTCGTTTTGCACTCGGGGTATTTCTGATGCGCTTGTTTCTTCTATAGTGCAACTGCGCATCTAAATGCGCTAAGCGTCTCAATGCGCTGGCTTGCGTGCGAGAACGGATGTTCTATGCCGCTCGTCGACTCACATGTTCGGAGCATAATGGTTTAATTATCATGCTTGTGTTCTAGAGATCCTGTTTTCAAATCCTGCCGTCGGACAGTTTTATTGTAGTTTATTTATTCCTTTATAACGCCGAACTTTGTTGAAAATGATGAGTTTGCAAAAAGTCACGAAGTCGTTGGAAGCCAAAAGAACGAAATTTTGGCAAATCCATACACTAACCATCAAGGAGGTTATATAAAACTCGAGCAGTGAGTGACTCATCCAACACCACCAGAATTGGAGGACGCTTAAGCTTCGCTTTTAAAGGGCAACTCTGGCGATTTTTTTACCATGTCAAGGTAAGGGAATTTTTAGGTTCCCGAGACCCTCCTGTGACGCGCCTGATAGGAGAATTGTTCCGCAAATTCGAAAATATTTTAAATAAGAAAAAAAGCGCAAAAACGAAACCGAGACCTGTTCAAGATGCCGAGCGAACCTCTTCGTGTGACTTCACGAGTGTACCTCCGGCGGGCAAGGCGCGCAACGCATGTCGGCCTCGCCTGTGGTGTGAACGAAAGCGGCGAAGAGCAGGCGCTCATCTTATTCGTGACCGCGCAGGACATTCGGGTAATATTGTAAGCTGCACCACCTCTTCGAAACAGTGACAGCTATGATTCTGACGAATTCAATAGCCGCGAATCACCGTTCGCATTTGACCCGCCACCACGATAGCCAGCGCCTATGCGCAACATATCGCGCTGCAACATGAAGACAAAGCGTAGCCATAACCACTGATTTTATACGTGCTGTTTGCTATTTTAGGTGTTGTATCCCTTTTCAGGGAAGCGCTTGGCATACTCACTGCAAGAGGTGGAGGACGACTTTCCGCATTTGTATCCCGCAAGCACGCAGCTGACAGTGTAAAACACCGATCCAGTGCATTTGTATACATCGGCAGGTACGGCTACCGCTCGTCGTTCGCTTTAGATATAATGCTAGCCGCTCATCGATGACAGCAATTAATGTCAGAACATAGCAAAACATGCCGATTTTGTGCACGTAAGCACCGTTGCACGTTGCATCTGAGTTTCGCTGATATGAGAGACCACACACCTTCGAAAACAGAGGGCGGGAGGCCGTAGTCCGGGAGTGCTGTTATGCTGCCTACTTATTGTTCTTCGTATTCTCTTCATGCATACGATGTGTCCCATAAGTAGATACAGACGAGCACTTTGCGCGTATGATCGTTCATTTAGAGAACGCATAGTTTTCGCGCGGAAACGCCGATGTGACACCGTTGGTATCTGAATTAACGAGGTGGTTGTTTACGCAGCGGTATTGAAGAGGTCTCCGCTTGCTGTCAATTTAGGGTATGCGAGGCAAACAGAGCGCTTTGAAAGCTAAATAATGAGTCAGCACAACAATTATTACGTAAAAATAAACCCATGTACGTAGTCAGATTTAAATTCGGGAAGCGCCGGCGAGTGCGACGGGCCGCCTTCGAGAACGGCTACGTACGGATGTTGATAGCGCGTCGTGTCGTCGATTCAAGCTTTTTGCGTGTGCACTGAATGAAATGAGTAATAGTTTATTCCAAATGAGTAGGTCAAACCTGAACTACACAAGCAGTTTTCTTCATCCTAATAGCTTAAATACCTTCAGGTCAGTCGTTCAGGTACGCCAGCAGTAGGCGCACGAACTCGGCGACTGTGTTACAGGCTTAACCTCGGCTGAACGCGATCGGCATCGGCTCAAACTGTGTGTTCGGATGGCGAGGGCTGAAGTTCGTGTAGCCTACAACGCAACACCATTTACCACCCCCCATCACTTGCCCGCTTCCACAGGGAGCGCAACTTCTCGCGACAGCAATTTCTTATGCCAAGCACTACCTCACGATCGTCGACTCCTCCGCGCTCTCGTCGCAGATCGTCTGCATGATCCCGGCATGCTCTGCGCGGACCATTCCTGACGTCATACACAATGTGGCCTCTAACTGAGGAGGAGGTAAGGCAGGGCACGTGTTCGAGGCAGTTAATTAAATTAATTTATAAAAAATCTGTGCAGCACTCAAACCCGCTTTTTTAAGGACATGACGGAAGTGTG
Organism: Dermacentor silvarum; assembly: GCF_013339745.2. Taxonomy (NCBI): domain Eukaryota; kingdom Metazoa; phylum Arthropoda; class Arachnida; order Ixodida; family Ixodidae; genus Dermacentor; species Dermacentor silvarum. Next base: position 347,232,355 of record NC_051154.1, on the reverse strand, counting down.
CAGAGTAACGTACCCAGCGAATTTCATCGACATCCGTTGATATCGAAAAATCACCGGAGTTGCCCTTTAAGAGTGGAACGCGATAGCATTCAAAGATCTCTGGCTGCTTATCAGTCTTTTTTCTGTATATTCAAATTACAGTCCGACGCTATCGTGTCTGTAGGTTGTAGGTAGGTCGGACTTAACGATTTTTCTGATGGATTTCACTCTGAGAAATTCAATTTTGTTTACTAAGCCCTTGCGCAATGCGGGAGGGCCTGTGTGGTCGGTGTGGTTCGGGATGAATTTCTCCGCCACGGATGCCTCGGACGCCGATGCTGATGCCGACGCCGGATATTCTGCGACACGGGGCCCTTATCGCTGTCACGTTAAAACTTCTTGAGTGTTAGTCCCAGACGCCGCCTGCGGCGGCCATAAGCCCAGACCACACGTACGCATGCAAACGCGCACAACCTCGCATCCGCGCACCCACGCATGCACAGACGGTGCGGCACGGCTCGTACGCATCGAACCGCGGCGCGATCTCAGTGCTCAGCTCCTCTCAGTTATCGCGCGCCTGGGCTACCTCGCGTCAGCGCGCCTGGCTACGCAGCGACGGCGCGGTACATTCAACTCTCAGTTAAGCAGATTTATACCATGCAAGAAAGTGCTTCTTTTTCATTTTTTCTGCTGATCTAACAGCTCCAAAAATATAACAATTACGTTTATTATTATCGAAGCATTTTGAAGCACTGTCAACAACGAAATACGAAGTGGTGTCTGCCAAGGCCTCAACGATTGAGGCCAGTGAGCGCGCGCTGTCGCGCGTATTTGTGGATGCAAACCGCCACTCCTCGCTATAGGCGCGGCAGGCGCAAGGCGCGTAGACGCCAGCTTACGCGCGTCCGCAAGCGTACGTGTGGTGTGGGCTATATTGCTTGAGGCAAAAGAGCGCGGCTGCAGCACAGGTGACCTCCATCCGTAAACGCACGGCGCTCCCTGAGTTTACGGCCCTACGAGAAAAAATAAAAAAGAAAACCTTTTAGAAAGTATATCAGCCCCCACTTGCCTGTCGCCGTTGTTGATCAAAACTTATGACTGGGTCGATTTATTGCCGCAGGCTTTGAGAAAAGTTATCAGCGGAACGCTTCGCCAATCGCCGTTCCTCGCTTGGTTAAATTATGAACGGCTACCATACAAACGAAGGTTGTGTTATGCGAGTGCGTAACGAAAATTCATCACTGTTTACCCACGTGAAAGGTAGAATAGGCGCGGCAGTGCGGTGCGTCAAGTGAACGGTCTTCGAAGTCGCGCGATGCATCACCGCGCAATCCGCCTAATGCTTTGCCGTCTTCAATTTTGTCGCAGGCATGTTCGTCTATTCACCTTGGTTGATGGTATGGACGACGATACCGTACTCGTCGGTAGGGATAAATACGGCAGCACCCGCCCTTTCGCGTTATTTTGCTACGGCAGTTCGAAGTAATGACGAATAAAGCCTTGCGGGCATCTGCTTTTTTGTGTTGTTTACAGTTTTAGAGCGCAGCTCTTCGGCTGCAACCGCATGGCGCGATATTGGGTGCGATTGACGCGCTGACGTCGATTCGACGAATGCGCCCACGAAAATCGCGTAGCCGCGGGGTGCCGTTGCGGTAAAAAAGAACGTTCCGCGTCGTGTTGCCGCACCCGCGTCCACCAATGAGAGTGGCGCGCGAGTGGCACGTCTCGCTATACGTCACGCAGTAGTTCCCTCAACGCCACCAGATGGTGTTGCCCGCCGCGTATCTTGGCGGAACAACTCGACGGAACAACCGGCAGCGACTTTACAATTGCTAGTAGGTACAGCGGGGGCGTGGTACGGTGGGTCACGTGACTTCCGCTTAACGCGTGTTGTCATGGCGATCGTAGAGCTCCTAGGTTCCTAGGGATATAGTGAACTAGAATGTCTTCTAGTGGCGCGACCGCCTCCACTGGAGAGGGCTTAGAGGGGAAGAAAGATGCGGCGGCGCTGTAGTCGGTCGCACTTGAAAGCGCGTCAGCTTTCAGGCCGTCGCGCTGTTAGGATAACCACTTCGTCCGGCGTTTTCGGCGAATGAAGTTTACCGCCACGAAGAAATCCACGACTAGCAAGGGACAAATAAATGCTTTTGCTTCTGGATTTTTTTTCTTTGCAGCTTCGTTATGCATATGGAAAAATTCAAATAGTGTCGCTTGCGCGTCTTGTAGTTGTGGAATCGTCTGATATATAGGGACATAGCCGCAATACTTCACATTTCGCAGTGGTATTCGTTCCAGTTGGCCTGGCTTATTACCGACACTGTTTTTATACGAACGTGCAAAGCGTAAAATGAGTATTTGCGAACGCTTACCGCGATTTTCGAGAGCGGCTGAGCTGGATAGCCGAGTGCAATATGCAGAGCGTCCGAACTATCATGCACCAAGATTTTAAAATATGCAGCTGCCACGTAGCGGGACAGACCCAATGTAATGTTGTTTGCCGTCGCCTGGAGATACCCAGATTATTTTTTTGCATTCCGCCTAATTACATAATTAGTATTAATTAATCAACTTCTCAAATATTACAATGAGATGAAAAGTGTCAATGACAAAATTCAAGAGCAACATGAAAAACTCCCGAGACAGGTTTCTGTTGCTCAATACGTGCTACATAAAAGTGTTTTTTCGAGCGTGACAGAAGCCCGCGAACGCACGCAGAACTGCCGCGCGACTGGCCGCTCGAGGCACTTCGCGTGTATTTGCTGGTAGAGTTATGAACAATTAATAAACAACAAAGTTGTGATATAGCACACCAATGCACTTTTATTTACACAATATGCTCAGTTTTCAGTCGACCACTGTCCAATGGCTTGGTATAATTACTCTCATAAGTGACTAAGCTTCAAGTGTTGGTGCGACTTTCTCCGCGCTGCATCACGAGACTTGTTTAATAATAATAGTACATGGGGTTAAAAGTGCCAAAACGACCATCTGATTATGGGATGCGCCGTATAGTCGGGGACTCCGGATTAATTTGGGCCACCTGGGGTTGTTTAACGTGCACCTAAATCCAAGTACACGGGTGTTTTCTGCATTTCTCCCCCATCAAAATACGGCCGCCGTGGCCGGGATTCGATCCCGCGACCTCGTGCTCACAGTCCAACACTATAACCACTGAGGAACCACGTTGGGTGAGACTTGTTTACCCCTTGATATAAAAGTGGAGAAAGTGCTAGGAGGAAGCGATGGAGTCCCCGTCGGAATTGTAACTTCAGTTTCATTGATCATGTGGACATAATGCCTCAAGATAAAATGCGTCTCGAAGTGCAGTTCACAAACAGCTCAATCAGGGTCCAGCGGCTTGTCAAGCATGTGGAGATTTCGCTGTCAAACAAGCCCTTGCTTCAACAAGGCTGATTCTTGGGCTAGTTGGTACGGTTTCCTGATACTGGCAAAACCTTTAGCGCAATTTAAAAAAAGACAGGGACGTGGCAGAGACACAGCACAGCGCTATCCTGTGTACTCCGTCACGTCTCTGTCTTTTTTGAATTGCGCTAAAGGCTTTGCCGATATGAGGAAGCCTTTGGTGTTCATCTTTCGGAGCCTTAAAAAGCAATAACTTGCGCTCCTGGGCTGTTCTTACATAGCCAGTTGCGCAGCCTTGCGCGTAACAGTGCTTTAACCGCCTCTTGGGCGGCATCATAAAGACTGACGCAGAAAAAGGCGCGAAAGAAGCGACGTACCGCGACGACGACATCGAAAAACAACGTGCAGACGCAGAAGCGGCGCAAACTCGCTTCAAGTCCAGGCGACGACAGCGCCGCCGCTTTCTTCCAAAGTGGGTACGCGGCGCGCAATAGGGATGCGCCTCCGCTCGACCCACTGTAAAACATTCTAGTACACTGTACTAGGGACATAATCACTTAGGGACTTTAGAGGCACTGGTCTGCACGGCCGCGCGGCGGCTGCTAGTTACTGAGCTTGGCTCTCTTATCTCCGGGACCGGGCGCAGCGACCTTGCCGAGCGCAGCTCCTACGTGCGTAGGGAGCGATTCGTTTACGGCGCGTTGAATGTCAGGCGCTGTGTGGGCCACGTCGGCCGCGCTTTAATATTGCAGCATTTGTTCTAGTGGCGGAAATCCTCATTTCTAGTGGCGGAATATCATCGTTTCTCTCTCGCAGGCGTGACAAGAAACGATGATATTCCTAAATAGACGCATCACTGTTTTGATGATCCAAATATAATCTCACTATCAGGGAGGGAGTAGTCTACCTGACTGGAGCAATATTTCTTTATTTGGGGTGCTGCTACGCTGCGCTCCACACCACCCCAACGACCGTCGCTTCGCGTCGGCGCCCGGCGCTGCGGCTTCCGCCGCAGCACCGCGGTACAAACGCGAGCAGTATCCGCTTGTTTACACCACCACAGTACACCGAGATCAAAATTTAAGCCGTCAGGCCACACCACCACTACTGCAAGGATTTCCGCCACTAGAACAAACGCTACAATAATAAAGCGCGGCCGGCGTGGGCCAGACACCGCCAGATATTCAACGCGCCCTAAACGATACGCTCGCACATAGGAGCTGCGCTCGGCAAGGTCGCTGTGCCTTCCATGCTCAGCGGAGACCAGTGCCTCAAAAGTCCCTAAGCGATTACGTCCCTAAGCACCTAGGAGCTCCACGATTGTCATGACAATACGTGATAAGCGGAAGTCTCTGATGTACCTTCTAGCAATTGTAAAGTCGCCACCCCGGCAAACACGGCGTGGCCGGCGCGCACCCTAGCGCACCCGCCGCGCTCAAACGGGGGCTGACGCGTCAGCGGTGGCGCGGGCGCTCGCAGCGCGTCCCGTTTTCGCGATCGATAGACGCGCCATGCGGTTCGAGCTTTAAGGCCGGCCCACATACAGCGTTTTCCCGGTGTTTTATTGCGATAGCAATTGTATGGACACTCACTTCAAGCGAATTTCTGCCGTTGCCGCGCGCCGTATGTGCGAGTGAAAGCGCGCGGGGGCGTGCGCTTTCAACAATTAAGTAAACGGGCGCAACAATTAAGTAAACGCAAGCACAGTGGAACTTGTTGTTGGGCTAGTGGTAACTCGTCATAGTTAAGTAATAAGAAACAGTTTTGCACTCCCGCATTACCGCGAATACCGAAACACTCATACACTCAAGAACATCCCCCACCCCCTTTGTGTTGGGGGTTATCTTGAGTGTATGCGTGTATGGGTGGATGCATGAATGCGGGAGTGCAAAATTGTGCCTAATTACTCGAATAAACGTAAGCTAACTTAATAAAGACAAGCTGTGGTGATAGGGGTGCTATGTTTGAATCGTACCGCCGTCCGACAATTTCATTTATGTGTATTAATTACAGCCAATGTCTTTCTTAGTGACTTTGCCACCACTTGGGTTCACAAGGTTCACTTGGGTTCACTTGGGTTCGTACGTACTCCCATCAAACTGTCAGGGTACGAACAATTTTTATCGTCGACGTGCCAGGAGCGCAGCAAAATGGTCGTTTACATCCGCACGGATTTTACAAATGCCCACCATGCAGTACAACTACATGATGACAATCAGTATGCTGCCTACGTGTAAGAAAGAAACACGTGTCATTCACACTCATTGGTGTCTACTTATCGCCGTCAGGACGATTTGAATGCGATAGACTGCGAGACATATTGTTACATACCAGTGGTCCTTGGATTATAACGGGCGATTTCAACGCACATCACTTACTCTGGGGTAGCTCGGCAATCAGTTCCAGAGGCAGGAGTCTGGTGTCATTCGCCAATGATCACGACCTTTGTGTGATGAATGATGGCAGTCCTACATACCTGCGAGGCCTCAAGTACAGCAGTTGCCTGGATTTGACTTTGGTATCACGATGCTTCAGCTCACAAGTGCAGTGGTTTTCAGACCTAGAAACGCATGGAAGTGACCATATTCCCACTTACTTGAAGATAAGGGAGCTGAACAATTCCTCCTCGTTGAATGCAGTACAACGTATCGATTGGACTAAATTTAAGTTACATATGGAAAATGCATGCAGAGAAGACCTGGGCCATAGCCTAGATGATACCATCTCAGAGGCTATAAGAGAAGCTTCTTGCCTCCTAACGATGACAGCGAACCGTTCCCAATTTGACGTAGAACTGGCGCGGCTAACGGCACTTCGACGACGAGCTGAAAGGAGGTACAGGCGCACGAAGGCAGTTTGTGACCTGAGAATGGCACGAAGAACACAGAAGAAAATCCAGCGCCGTTTGGACAAATTGCAGGAACAACGTTGGAAGTCCTTTTGTGAATCACTGGACCCTCGGAAACCACTTTCATACATCTGGAGGACAGTTCGTGGCCTCCGCTCGTCTCCACAACAGCGACATGCTTTCATGGCCTTAGCCCTACATCACTGCCAGACGCAACTTGAGGTGGCAAATGATTTTTGTGCGCGGATCGCGGGCGTGTGTGTCACCCCCAACGCTGAAGATGTTAGTGTCATCCCCAGGCGCGGATCCAGGGGGGATGTCCGGATGTCCTGACCCCCCCCCCCTCAGATTTCTGTATCGCCCCCTCGGTGACAGGGGGATGGCCCTGTCGCAAAAAATATGGCCACCAGCCATTCTTCAAAAGTATTTTTCGTGAGTACCAGCGGTATCAGTCATGTAGAAGTAAAGCTAGCTCGCTCACAAGCTTAGTTTTTTTATTTATAGATACTGCGATCTTTTACAAGATCTTAGCAGGGTGGGAACATACAAGTACACTCATAGAAACATATATTACAAGCAATCTTGCCGACGCTTGAATTCAACACGACAAAAGGACAAAATGCAAGCAAAAAGAAGCAAATAAAAGGACAGAACGCAAGAAAAAAGAAGCAAGTAAATTATGTGCGACAGAGTCAAGAATGCAGGCGGGCCTGAAAAAGGTATAAAGAATTTAGTGTAACGACTTCGTCAGGAAGTTTATTCCAATCAACTATTGTTCTTGTAAAATAAGAGTATTTGAAGCAGTTGTTATGGGTCGTTAACGGGGCTACTGCTTGGGAATGTTTATGACGGGTAGCATACCAGTTACAGGTGTTAAAATGTGTGAGGTATCAATACGGTAGTGGCCATTCACTGACTGAAAAAAGAATTTTAATCGAGAAACACGATTTTGTTCTGTAATCGAAGAGGGGCCACTACGTTTAAGGAGATGTGTTATAGAAGTTCGACCGTAAGAATTGTAGATAAATCGAACAGCTTTCTTTTGAATTCGTTCTAATTTTTCAATATTTGTTTTTGTGTAGGGGTCCCAGATGATTATTGCATACTCTAAAGTAGGTCGAACTATTGCATTATATGCCAGAAGGCGGACAGCAGGTATCGAGAATTTCAACGACCGTCTAAGGGTAAACAATTTGCGAAGACAATTGGCCACTACAGTGTCAGTATGTTTTGACCAGGAAAGATTGTGAGATATGTGTACACCGAGATATTTATAGTGAGATACTTCGGAGATATAAGTGTTGTCGGCAAAATAGTCGAAGATAAATGGCTTTTTCTTTAGTGTTATTCTCATAAGGACGGTTTTTTCATAGTTAATAGACATTTGCCATCGATTGCACCATGCAACCATTTTGCCAAAATCACTATTTAGCTTGATTTGATCTTGGGGGATTCAATTTCGGCATAAAATATACAATCATCCGCGTAAAGTTTAATTTTGACAGATAGATTATTCACAATGTCATTTATATAAAGCAAGAAAAAAAAGGACCCAGCACGGATCCCTGGGGAACGCCAGAAACAACAGGTAATGTGTCAGAGGAAGTCTGGTTTATCCTAACAAATTGGGAGCGGTTGGTTAGGTACGCTTGTATCCATTTTAATAGTTTATCATTTCTAAGTATAAAACTCAATTTGTGAAGTAATTTGCTGTGGGCTACTTTGTTGAATGCTTTACTGAAATCCATGAATATAGCATCGGTTTGTTTTCGTTTATTTATTGTATTGGCAAAATCATGAATTGTTTCTACTAACTGAGTGTTTGTGGAAAAGCCCCGCCGAAATCCGTGCTGAGCGTTCGTCAGCACCCAGTGATCATCAAGAAAACCAATTACATGCTTATAGATTATGTGTTCAAAAATTTTGCATGTCGTCGAAGTTAGAGAAATTGGTCGATAGTTTTTTATGCAATTCTTGTTTCCCGATTTAAGTAAGGGTTTGATTATTGCCGTTTTCCAGTCATCCGGAAGCATGCCTTCCTGAAGCGATTTACTAAACAAAATTTCCCAGTAGTTTGCACACCACTGGGCATACCGTTTTAAGAAGGCATTTGGTATACCATCTGGACCGGGGAATTTCTTTTCATCTATTTTTAACAGTAAGTGACAAATACCATGCTCAGAAATAACAATATCAGGAATGGAAGGCAAATCTATGTAAAAAGAAGGCAGATAACCATCATCCCTTGTAAATACACTGCTGAAATGGTTGTTAAAAGCAGAACATACAACCTGTTCATCGTGTACACTTTTGCCGTCTATTATGAACATATCGGAAAGCGAGGAAGAATGAGTGATCGTCCTCCAGAATCTCCCTGGAGACGTCTTCATAAATCTAGGAAGCTGTACAATAAAGTAACTCTGTTTATCATTCATGATCATTTGTTTTAAATTATTTGATGCTTCCTCAATGAGCCTTTCGGAATTTGAACAAGTTTTATTCTTTGCACGATTTTTAAGCCGTTTAAGCTTGCGTTGCTGGTGCAACGTCTCCCGGGAAATCCAGGGATTCCGACCCGCGGTCTTCCTCCCAATCTTTGGAACAAACTGTCGCACGCCATTGGAAATAATATCTTTAAATGAAAGCCACAGATCGTTCATGCTAGCAGTGTTATTTTTAAAGTCATTCAGATGAAATGCAAGTGCATATATTACAGACTCGTCATCTGCACGAGAAAAATTCGGGTAATACTGAATCTTATCGTTTTTACTGCGAGGGTCACATTGCAGCGATAATACCACTGCTTGGTGATCTGAAATGCCGTCTGCGACCATACATGAGACATCATCTCGTATATTTCCGCTTACAAAGAATAGATCGAGAACTGCCTTTGAATCATTGTGGATTCTAGTGAATTCCTTAACTACCTGTAATAAATCGAAATTAATAGCAATATCAATAATTTCACTATCAATATTTGTGGTGGAGCGGGACGAGAATGAGCTCCAGTCCACATTCGGCAGGTTCAAATCACCGGTTAAGATTAGTTTATCTGCTTGTCCTAAATGGGTGACATGTATTCTTTCAAGGATTCCAAGTTTGCAACAGCCGAGTTAGGGGGCCTGTATAAGGCACCAAGAATGTATTTGATATCGTTAATAAAGAAGTTGCAGAAAATGCTTTCTACTCCCGGGGTGTCTGGCATTCCGAAAACTTGAAGGGAATGTTTAAAGAGAATGGCTACGCCCCCTCCTATTCTATCGCGGTCTTTGCGCATTACTCGGTAGTTTATCGGTACAAATTCGCTATCGTATATATCTTCATTTAGCCAGCTTTCCATCAAAACGGCGATATCGGGGTCAAGCGAGCAAAGGATGCCTTCAAGCTGTTCTACTTTGTTGACAACGCTGCGGCAGTTAAGATTTAAGATGGTGAATGGTGACTGGCAAAGGCTAGGATGTCATTTGCTCCTTCTTTTTAGCTTGCAGCGTTTGTCCTTTTCTACATCCCACACAAACATCTCACCATCTATGCTGCATTTATCAAAACTAGTTTAACTTTGGTGCCTCGATCACGTTCCTGTTGTGAGCTTTGCCATAATTTCTTTCTTATCTCCCGAACTTTCAAAGAAAAGTCCTCTGAGTTGTATTCCGTAGGAGTGTGGTGTCGCGAAGTTGCCGTTGTTATTTTTTCTCATGAACACCTTGGACCTCCTGGCACCTGCCGTGCCTTACTCGTCCCGTCGGTGGCGTCGAATGAACGAGGGGACGTCCCTTTTGCCAAACACGCCGAGGTCCGCTCGAGCGCCTTCGCGCCTGATTAACTTAGTTTCCCCTTGGGGTGTCAACGGTTGCCTCATTGGCTGTCCTCGGTTCCGCGACCAACCTGCTTAATGAAAGAGATCTCTTGCTGAAGTGTTCATATATAAATAATAACAACTAACAGCTAAACTAAGAACTACGCATAGGCAACTTTTTTTTAACTGTAGCACTCATTGTGATCACAGTTACACGTTGACAATATCCAGTACGAGCACAGTACCGTGCGTACGCTACAAGTTTTTCATTGTAACTTCGCAGTTTTATTGTCGTACATTAAGCATAGGAGGCTCAAGCCCGCCTGATTCGTTTATCTGAGTGGGCGTTCTCGCGGAGCGGGGCGAAGCCTCGAGCCGCGGCTGCGAAGTGGGGGAGCGTGACATCAGCGGCCAACGCCAGCGCGCGGGCATAGGATGGCGTCGCGTGGTTAGAGAAACGGGAGCAGATGCGCGCCTTGTGTAAAAGGATGACGTCGCGTGGGAAACAAAACATGAAGACGCTGGCTCGCGCTCTCGCCTACTACGCCACCTCGTTATTCTTGTAGGTGGCGTCGTGAGTCTTCATACGCGGTGATTCGCATGTCGTAAACAACCAGCGTAGTGGTTGCTGCGTTGGAGCGGAGCGTTACGCCCGTATTCAAGAACGTTCCTCTAGTCAACACACCACCACGACTCAAGAGAGAAGATGGCACCTCCATCCCTCCACAGAAGTGGTCACTGAGCTTCATGATCATTAACGGGAATTCATGAGAATTGTCGCCTCTTTATTCTCGATTATTCTGCGCAGTACGACAATTGATATTTGGAGTCTGATATCTTGGAGCACGGACACGCTAGAATAATTCTTCCGACTGATACTGTGTAGAAACTCGACTGTCTCTAAGTTTTCAATACAAACATACCCACTTACTGCAGTCAACAAAAAAATTGTTCAATTTTAGTTAATTGGGCTGCTCACAGCGATAATTATCATCTCACTTTGTGCCCCCCTAGCCACATAACTAATTTGCACAGGTGGTCTTCGCGTGCCTCCCAGTGACTAACTTTAAGAAAACCATAAAGCTTAGTTTTGGACACCCTGTATTATCTGGTGCATCCGCCAAGCACATGGCTGTATTGGGTAACGTCCTTTTCCTATAAGCTCGGAGAAACCGATACCTGGCTTCGCTACAGGTCTTCTTCCTTTTTCTGGGGTTTTATGTGCCGAAAGCAGTTCTGATTATGTGGCACGCCGTAGTGGAAGGCTCCGGATTAATTTTGACCACCTGGGGTTCTTTAACCTGCACTACAAAGCAAGAACACGGGCGTTATTGCATTTCGCCTCCATCGAAATTGCGGCCGCTGCAGCCGGGATTTGATCCCGCGATCTGGTGCTCAACGCCTGAGCTGACTGAGCCACCACGGAGGGCTACAGGTGTTGCTTTAGTCGTATAAAACGCGGGTTTATCGTGAGGAAAAACGGTAAGTTTTGGTAAATAAGAAAGGCTACTATCATCATCATCATCATCATTGACAGAAGCTGACCCCCCCCCCCCCCCCTCAGAAAAAACCTGGATCCGCCCCTGGTCGTCCCTGTGTCTCGCGTCCCAGTAATGGAACTTCCATTTACTATGGAAGAACTTGACGCTTCTTTGGCTGCTTCTCGACGTTCATCTTCACCAGGGCCTGACGGCATCACCTGTGCAGCTCTTGCCCATCTTGGACGAGAGGCCAGGCAAGAGCTGTTGAATAACTACAACCGCTCATGGCATGACGGAATTGTTCCTCAGCAATGGTAAATAAGTCGGCTTGTACCGCTACTAAAACCAGTAAAGCCGCCTTTAGACCTGACATCATATCGCCCTATTGCCCTGGCAAGTTGCGTAGGAAAAGTAATGGAAAAGATTATCCTTACACGCCTAGAATGGCACCTTGAACGCCACAATATATACCCTGACTCAATGACAGGCTTTTGGCGAGGCAGGTCTTCAATAGACAATGTTATCGACCTGACAACGTACATACAGCAACAAAAATGCCTGAAGCGCATATCAGTGGCGCTCTTTCTTGATGTGAAAGGGGCGTATGATAATGTCACACATGAAGCGATCCTTGAGTCATTGGAGACTGTCGGAATCGGTGGCCGTATGTTTCAATGGATCAGAGACTATTTGACCAGAAGGTCCTTCTATGTGCAGACCGAAAATGGCCCCTCTGCCAACTATTATACCTACGGCGGCGTCCCACAGGGCGGGGTATTGAGCCCTATTATCTTTAACCTAGCTATGATTGGCCTTGCTGAACTATTACCCAAGGCAATACACCTGTCGATCTACGCCGACGATATTTGTCTTTGGTCTTCTGCGGTGACTCCTCTTCAAGTGCGCGCAAGAATTCAGCGTGCAGCCACCCTGACTTGTTCGTATCTCAGAAAACAAGGCCTTACTATGTCCATCGAAAAATGTGCGCTCATTGCGTTTACGCGCAAACCCATGACACCGTACCCTGTTTCTCTCAATGGCCAGGCTATTACATACCAGAAGTCTCACGGCTTCTTAGGTGTGATTATTGACAGGAACCTTTCATGGAGCCCCCACTGCATCTACCTGAAGCGGAGACTAATTTCGATTATACATATAATGAAGTTCCTGTGTGAAAAAACTTGGGGAACGTCGGTGCGGTCCATGCTGCAGCTGTACAGAACACTGTTTCTGGGATTTTTACGACACAGCTTGCCGGTTTTAGCGAACACATGCAAAACAAATATTCGTACCCTCCAAAGTTTGCAAGGCCAGGCGTTGCGGACATGTCTTGGACTTCCACGATGCGCCTCGACTCATGCAACAATCGTGATTGCTAAAGACTACTTGATTACAACATACATTACGGTTGACAACCTCAGAGCATACATTCGACACCTGTGTCGCGTACCTAGTCATCACATTGCTGCTTTGCCGGCACAAAGACCTCAGGCCACGTTTTCGAAACTTGTTGCGACACATCGAGGCTGCCTTCCATCGGGATTTACACCAGCAGCAAGACCACTGTCACCCCCGTGGTGCCTACGACAGCCACAAGTACACCTCACGATTCCGGGAATTATGAAAAAGCTCCGTCATTCCACGGTAGCTCTACGACAGTTGACATTGTCATTGCTCAACGATGCATATGAATTAGGAACGCAGGTTTACACCGATGGATCTGTCTCAGCCACCAGCCCCACAGGCGCTTTTATCATCCCAACCTTACAAGTCACAAGCAAGTTCAAAGTGTCCCACATAACGACTTCTACGGCAACGGAACTTGCCGCCCTACGTGCTGCTGTTAATTACATCGCAGAAACACCACCTCGAAAGTGGGTCATTTTTTGTGACTCCAAGGCAGCCCTTCAGAGTCTGCAGTCAGCATTACGACGCAAGGCACATGAACAACTGGTGTTTGAGACCAGAGAGGTTCTCCATCGAGCCCTCATGAACGGACATGACATCATCTTTTGCTGCCGGGGCACCGTGGCATCGTCGGTAATGACCTTGCTGATGATGCCGCCCGGTCAGCCCATAAGGAAACCCTAACTGTTCCTATACCCTTTTCAAGGACACACGCAGCGAGGGGTCTTCGTGTACTCGCTCAAACCGAGACAGAAACATCATGAAGCAGCCCGATTTTTACGAACTGTCATCTCCACCGGCTGGATCCTACACTGAGGCTACAAATTCCACCGAACTTACCCCGCCGTGATGCAACTTTACTTTGCCGCCTGTGGTTAGGGGTGGCTTTTGCGAAAGCGTACTCATTCCTTCTGGGCATGTCCGACACACCAATCTGTGACTCGTGCAACTGTGAGGAGACGGTGGAACACGTGTTGTGTTTTTGTCATCTTTATGAGACCGAACGCGACATTCTCCGGAGTGTGTTAAACAAATTAGACAGGAGACCGTTTTCAGAGACAAAGATTCTTGGACCATGGCCCCAAGCGTCGCAGGCTCACAAAGCGACGCGGGCATTGTTAAAATTCATGAAGTTGACTGGCCTCCGTGACCGACTGTGAAGTGTTGGACAACCGCACATTTTCATACTGCGAGTACTTTCTTCCCTCTCTCTCCTTTCTTTTCATCCCTTTAATCCCCTTCCCCCGTGTAGGGTAGCAAACCAGACGTGCGTCTGGTTGACCTCCCTGCCTTTCCTTTCTTCTTTTTCCTCCTCCTCCTCCTGCCACCACTTCTCCGTATCGGGTATGTTTCAAACCTCATTGCTGGGTCGATCCCGGAGGCAGTGCACAGCTGCGCCAGTTCAATTACATCATTTTCAGGTTTGAGCTCTGTTATTGTTTCGGACTTTTAATATTTAAGTCTGAGAATATTTATGATAAAAGATATGCGCCGTCGGTGTTTTGTTTGATGACATTTGTTTGTGGGCTGCCATTCTGCGAATTCTGAGGAATAATTTTGGCAAGAATGTAAGACCTGGTATGAGAAATTGTAGTGGTAGAATGGTGTGGCAATATAACCCGCTTACACCACATACCATATAGACTGGCATGACATAAAGCATACATATGCCAAAATATATGCGGAACTTCACTGCGACAGCAAACATTCGCTTGGAGTGTCCATATAATTGCTATCGCAATAGAATTGAAATGCCCGAGGTCAAAGGCGCGTGCGCGCAACCACGTAACTAAGTCTTCAGAAGATATCCACGCCGTACACGCATGTGTAATCGCAATGATGGCCACTAGACGACTCGACAAGAGATCTGCACTAAGCATGGTGCCAACAGCTCGCCACACGGCGATTAGTACATTAGAATATTCTGTACACTCAAGTAAAAAATTGCAGGCTCACGAAATTTTTAACAGGTGACGATGGGAGGCCGACTAACCACTTCAAGCAGCCTTCACTTAGCGAGGGCTTGCATGACGCAGCAGCGCAGTCCCCAGGTGATTGTAAGTATACTTGAAGGTTGGACGCCGATCATAAAAATTCGAAATAAAAATACGTTTCTGTTCCCGCATGGCAGCCGTGTTCACAATAGAACGCATTTTCTTATCTCATTTTTACGGTCGGCATTCAAGTTTCAACTACTTACGATGTCTCCTCCCGACAAGATGGGTTTCCGTTAAACTCTTGATTTCATTCCCCAGGCGACGTCACACGCTTGAGGGCGCCACCGGAACTTCTCTTGATACGACCCTATCTCTTATAGTGATAGGTGGCGGTAGAATGTAGATATTGAAGAAACAAAAAGCTCCGTTGCATGCTCCCGCGCGAGGGACACGTGTAAATGCAGAGCATAGTGGGGTTCCGTGGTGTTGGTGTTGTTGGTGTGGTGGTGGTGGTGATGGTGTGGTGGTGGTGGTCTGGTTTGAGAGAGAAGAGAGAATCGTAAGTAGGTAACGTAAAGTTGTTATTATTTTATTGGCATCTCTGCGATTCTTATTATTATATTATATTATATTATTATTGCTTCTCTGTTGTTCTCTTCTTCTTTCTTCTTCTCTTTCTTCTCTTCAGAGGTTGCGTCGACGAGGGGGATGCCTCTGGTTACGTCCGTCCCTCTCTTCGGGGCGTCTGGGGAGCGTGTTCGTTGAGATGGTGTCGACGAGGGGGATGCCTCCGGCTACGTCCGTCCCTCTCTGCGGGGCCTCTGGGGAGCGATGATGATGATGATATATGTTGTTTTCTGGCGCAAGGGCCAGCTATGGCCAAAGAGCGCCAAGACGTGGTGCACTGAGTGAGCAATGGTATGATCAATGAAAGTGGGTAGGTGTAGGGTCGCTGTAAAGGGGCCTAAAATCCTGCGCACTAAAGGTGCGTAAAATACAAAATTATTAAAATCATGACAATGACGTGATAGGGGCGCATTGAATATAATATAGTATAAAAATGTAGTAAGCGATACCAGGCACTACTGCCTCACGGAGACCCTTAGAAGCAAGAGCCTGGAGGAGAGTGCATTTCAAATATGCTGTCGCAGCAGCGTCCTCTCAAAGAGGATGCCGCTACGAATCTCTCGGGTGAAGAAGTTGCAAAATGTTGATGTCGTTTAAAAAGGCTAAAACTGAATCGTGCTCAAATACCGGGTCATTATGTAAAAACATCGCTGGGTGAAGGGGTATATTCTCTCTATATAGGCTTGAACAAAGTGCTTTTTTCTTTCAGATTCTATTAGTGGACACTGTACTAGGATGTGAAGTACAGTAAGTGCTTCCCCACATCTTGTAGAAGTCGGGGGTTCGCCTACAGACAACAGGTAATTATGCGTGCCGTAAGTGTGTCCTATTCAGAGCCTACAGAATAGGACATCATTTATTCTAGATTTCGTGGTCGATGGCCAGTTCCCTAGGCGAGGCTTAATTAAATGAAGTTTGTTATTCGTCTGGGTGTCCCACAAAAGTTGCCAGTGGCCTCGAAGTCTCTTGCGTAGATATGGCTTCATATCGGGAGCAGGGACGAGCATAGATGTGTTGCCAGCTTGTGCCTCGATGGATGTGGCAAGCTGGTCTGCCAGTACATTCCCCTCGATGTATCGGTGTCCTGGCACCCAGCACACCACAACATGCTGCCCGGATGCATAAATATTACATACGAGCGAATAAAGCGATACTATTACAGGATTTTTGTGCCTTTTAGGAGATTTTAAGGCTTTTACTACGCTCAGCGAGTCTGGGTAGATGATTGCTTTTGGTATTTTCGATTGTTTGATGTATTTAAGAGCCGACAGTATTGCAGAAGCCTCTGCTGTGAAAATGCTCGTTTGGGGGTGCAGGGCGTCGGCATCTGAAAATGATGGACCAACCGCTGCATAGGAGACGCCAGCATGAGACTTCGATGCATCGGTGTAGAATTCCGGACAGGAGTATTCATGCTGCAGTTCAAGGAAGTGCATTCGAATGTGTGTAACCGGGGCGTGCTTCGTAACATGTAAAAAAGACAAATCACAGTCTACAATCTGCGACTGCCACGGGGAGACCTCTATAGTGTGTCATAAGACGATGTTCAAAGAGTGGGGCATCCATTTCCTCAGCCAGACTTCTCACACGCAACGAGAAGGGCTCTCTTACTGCAGGTCGGTTATGAAAGAGGTGGGAGCTGGACAAATCATTTATGGTGGAATATGAGGGATGTTCAATGTTTGCGTTCACTCTAAGGAAATACATGAAAGCTGTGTAGGTCCTCTGCAAGTGGAGTGACCATTCATTGGATTCTACGTAAAGGCTTTCTACAGGGCTTGTCCTAAAGGCACCCGTAGACAAGCGAATACCTAGATGGTGGACGGGGTCCAGCATCTTCAACGCGGTGGGGTGGCTGACTGATAAATTATGGCCCCGTAGTCTAGGCGTGTTCGTATGAGGCTTTTATACAGGTTTAACAGACATTTTTTGTCACTACCCCATGTAGTGTGTGACAACACTTTTAAAATATTCATTGTTTTCATGCACTTGTTTTTTAGATTTTTTAAGTGTGGTATGAATGTTAACTTGGTGTCAAGAATTATGCCTAAGAATTTATGTTCCGTTTTTACAGGTAGACTCTGTCCTTGCAGGTGAATGTCGGTGTTGGGGTACAGTCCTCTCTTTCGAGAAAAAAGGACGCAGGTGCTTTTTTGTGGATTTAGGCAGAACCCATTCTCGTCTGGCCATTTAGCCACCTTTTTCAGACCACGCTGAACCTGCTGCTCACAGATGGCAAGGTTGCACGACTTAAATCCAATCTGTACATCATCGACGTACGTTGAATAAAACATGTTGCGTGGGATGCATAGACGCAAGGAACTCATTTTTATAATAAAGAGAGTGCAACTGAGCACCCCACCCTGTGGCACTCCGGTTTCCTGCACAAAAGCTCGCGATAAAGCATTGCCAACTCGAGCACGGAATGTGCGATTCAGCAGATAACTTTCAATCACATTTAACATATTACCGCGTATACCAAAGTGGGAGAGGTCTCTTAGTATTCCAAACCGCCATGTGGTGTCGTAGGCCTTTTCCATGTCTAGGAATACAGACAGAAAGAACTGTTTGTGCACAAAAGCTTCACGTATTTGTGCCTCGATACGTATCAAATGGTCAGTAGTGGATCGACCCTCGCGAAAACCGCACTGGTATGGGTCAAGCAGCTTGTTTGATTCTAGGAAATGTATCAGACGGCAGTTTATCATCTTCTCAAAGACTTTGCAGAGGCAGCTTGTTAAAGCTATTTGCCGGTAATTCGATACGGACGATGGATCCTTGCCCTGCTTCAGGATAGGGATCACTATGGCCTCTTTCCAGGCAGAGGGGATCTCGCCGGAGGTCCATATAGAGTTATAGAGACAGAGAAGGGTTTTCTTCGTTTCAGAGGGCAGGTTTTTCAACATGTCATACAGTATGCGGTCAGAGCCTGGAGCAGATTGGTTGCAACCGGTTAGTGATGCATCCAGCTCTGCTAGGGAGAAATGTAGGTTATATGGCTCGTTCCCGGTGCTCTTCTGGTCTATTTTTTTGTTTTTCTATTGCTGATTTGTATCTTGTGAATGCTGGAGAGTAGTGCGATGAACTCGACACTTGTTGAAAATGTGCACCCAGATGGTTCGCTTGCTCCTTCAGGCTGTCTGCCTGCGTGTGTACCAGGGGAGGTGGATGTGTTGGTCGTCCTCTTACTCTATTGACCCTGTTCCAAACCTTGGCCTCATCTGTGTACGAATTAATACTTGATAAAAATGTTTGCCAGCTGTCTCTCTTGGCTTGTCTGCGCGTTCTCCTACCTTGGGACTTGATTTTCTTGAAACTGACAAGGTTTTCAGCAGTA
Organism: Dermacentor silvarum; assembly: GCF_013339745.2. Classification (NCBI taxonomy): domain Eukaryota; kingdom Metazoa; phylum Arthropoda; class Arachnida; order Ixodida; family Ixodidae; genus Dermacentor; species Dermacentor silvarum. The sequence goes on along the minus strand of NC_051154.1, from coordinate 347,213,580 downwards.
GGAGAATCGCGAAGCTGCCTCCATGCTTTGTTTTGCTGCCTACGCGCGTTCCGGCATTGTTCATTCCACCACGGAACACAGAGTTTGCTAGAAAGTCCACCTGTTTGGGGAATACACTTTGATGCTGCATCAATTATAAAGCTAGTAAAATATTCGACGGCACCGTCAATTCCGAGCGAAGACATGTCAGCCCACGAGATCGTACTGGTAAGTGTTTGGAATTTCGCCCAGTTCGCTGCATCGACCTTCCACCGGGGGGCATGTGGTGGAGATTCGTATTGTCTTTGTGCTCTCAGCAGTATTGGGAAATGGTCGCTCCCATGAGGGTTTTTTATAACTTCCCATTCAAGTTCAGGTAATATGGATGGAGAAGCTATGCTGAGAACTATGGAGGAAAATGTTTTGTTTGCGAGACAATAATATGTAGCTTCTTTTTTGTTTAGCAGACACGCATCAGATGACAAAAGAAAGTCTTCAATTAGACGGCCTTGCGCATCAATGCGAGAGTCGCCCCACAGACCGCTGTGTGCATTCAGATCTCCAAGAACAAGGTAGGGTTCAGGGAGTTCATCTATGAAAGACTGAAATTCTTGTTTGTGCAGCTGGTAGTTTGGCGGTATATAGAGTGAGCAAATGGTTACCAGTTTATCTGAAAGGACCGCACGAACCGCCACGGCCTCCAGTGCAGTTCGCAGGGGAAAATGCTGACAGGCTACAGTTCTATCGAGTATTATGGCCACACCTCCAGATGATGCGGCAGCATCCTCGCGATCCCTACGGAAAATAATATACTGACGGAGGAAGCTGCTGTTTCTAGAGTTATGATGAGTTTCCTGGACACACAGCACTTTTGGATTAAATTTGTGTAAAAGTTCTTGAATGTCGTCTAAGTTGTGGAGTAGTCCCATAACATTCCATTGAATTATTGTGTTCATGTTGGAAGGGAAGGTGCTGTGTGTCTTAGTCGAGTACTTGGACTTATCCTACAGAGCCTTTTCAGGCCCTGTAATTGGAGTTTTCTCCTTTTTGGGGTGCTCGAGAGAGCCTCGTCGCACCCTGGGCGCTCCATGCGCCATCTCGCATGTGGTTGTGTAATTTGCCTCATCCGAGGCTTTTGACACTCGCTCCAACGAGCGATGTGTACGTACAGGCTTCGTCTTTGAGGACAAAGCCTTTGCCCCCACCGGTGCGGAGGTTGACGGGCCCTCCTTTGCCTCTTTGCGGCCCTGGCTGCTGCCAAGGTTTGTAGAGGCCACTGGTGTGGCTGAGTTGAGGGAGGGTAGGGCAGCCTTGGCTGCTCCTACCGTAGGGGCAGTTGCCCCAGCCGACGGCTCGCTGCGTGGAGGCCGGGCTGGTGGCGGAAGCCGATGCGACCGTGCCCCCTGACGTGTCGCTTCAGCGTATGTAGTGTTGTGAAAAGGAGAGCACCTTTTGCGTGCTTCCCTGAACGAGATGTTCTCACCGACCTTTGTAGTTATAATTTCTTTTTCTCTTTTCCAGCCTGGACAAGAGCGAGAATACGCCGGATGCTCGCCGTCACAATTTACACAGTGAGGCGTGGCCTCACAGCTATCTGAGGCGTGGCCTTGCACTCCGCACTTGGCGCAGGTGAGTCGACCACGGCAACTCTGCGAACCGTGTCCGAACCTTTGGCACTGGTAGCATCGTCTCGGATTTGGTATGTAAGGTCGCACGTTCAGTTTGATGTAGCCTGTTAGGATCGTCTGGGGCAGAATGCTTGATGAAAATGTCAGAATTAGATGTTGTGTTGGTATTTCTTATTGTCTCGCCTGATTTTTATGCGTTGCACATTGATGACATTCTGGTCGCTCCAGCCTTCTAGAAGCTCGGTTTCGGTCAAGTCTAGGAGGTCTACGTCAGATACTACTCCGCGTGAGGTATTCATGGGTCTATGTGGCGTAACAGTTACCGGGTGCTGTCCGAGTGATTGAAGACTGGTGAGCTTTTGATATTGTTGGTGATCTTTAACCTCCAGCAGAAGGTCACCGCTGGCCATTCTGGTGATCTTGTAGCCAGGTCCAAGGTTTTTGGTCAGAGATTTTGCGACAACAAATGGTGAAATTACTCGAGCTGATTTTTCGGTTTTCTCACTGTGGATCACGTGGAATCGCGGGAAAGTTTCGGTTGGTTTCATAAACATATACAATGATTCATCGGTGCGCCCCCTCTTCTGAGGCTGGCAATCAAGACGGGGAAATATAGGGGTTCCCATGTAATTGTGTTTTGTGTTCGGCAGCAATGGCGGCCACCCACCATGGAGCCCAACTTGGGGACGCTGCAGTTCTTAATGTTTAAGACAGCATGCGCCAGCCGTACATCGCTACTATAACCGAATGTATTATGCCCATGGGAGGGCAGATACACAAGGTTAACCCAAGCCGCCTATGAAAAGTGAGGAAGTAACAGAAGAGAAGAGGAGACAGGACAGTAAGGTCAGAGAAAAAAGGTCAGAGAGGGAGATAGGAAAAGGCGACCAGCCGGTTTCCCCTGGGTGGGTCAGCCCAGGGGTGCCGTCTACGCGAAGCAGAGGCCAAAGGGGTGTGTTGCCTCCGCCGAGGGGCCGTAGAGGTCCGAACACCCGGCATCGGCTCAACCCCCAGGATCCCCTTTTCCCCGGACACGGCTAAGCCGCGCACGGCTACACGCGGGAGGATCTCAGCCTCGTGTGCTAGGGTCCGTGGTGTCGCCACACACCAAACGCCTGCTGACGCAGACGCCCCTGCGGGGCTCTGGGGAGCCTGGTCGTTGAGATGGTGAGTGAGTGGCGAGTGTCGATTTTGCGCACGACGAGCACGACCACCTTGTGGTCGCTAAAATGGACGGTGAGAGGGTCCGTGAGTAGGGGCTGGACGCACAAGGATGAGGAGGAGGACGCAAAGACGAGGTCCATGCGGGACCCGTGGATGATGGTCGGCTGCCTGCTGTTGACGGGGTTGTGGTCATACACGCAGTCGAGACCGTAACGGTCACGCACGTGCCTGACGATCCAGTCGTCTTTGCGAACGTCGACGTTGAAGTCGCCGACGAGGACTATGGGTCGTCGTTGTCTTTGCGTTTCTGGTTGTCGTCGTTGCTGGCGTCGATGGTCTTTCATGGCCAGTTCGAGGAACAATGCAACGGCGTCTCGGTTGAGTTTCGGCTGATGAGCCGAAACAGCTGTTTCGACGCTTCGCGCGCTGCACATGTGCTGCAAGCGTGATGCGGGAGAGGAGGAGTGGGTGAGAGGGCGCACCTGTGCTCGAGCTGTTGCAGACGGACGGCGCACGCTACATGTGAGTTAAAGAAATGCTCTGCATTTAAAAAAAGATTAAGTAGTGCATCGAAAAATATTAGATAAAACATGTATAGCATACCTGATTAAATCAAGCAGGCTTTAGGCGACAACCTCTCACCGCTTCGTGAGATCATCATCAGGTGCAAAAGATCCCATCGAAATAGCCACTGTCACATGTCGGACGGCAGTGGCTGTTTCGGTTGGGATCTAATGAAAAGATTTACGAATCGTATATATATAGGCACCTGTTTTTGACCACCCATGTTTCATGAGTTCCATTCCATGTTCTCTACGAAATTGCTCAATGAAACAGAGAGTGGTACCTAAATATCCTAATTGCAGCACATATTCAATTAAAGCGCATAAGTGTTTTATTACAGCGAAGTTGTATATGGCTTGGGTTCCATGTATTTTCCGTTTTGTACATCGACAGTTACATAGGTGAGCGTGGGCCGATCCCGTAGGCAGTGCAATACCGGGCCAACCTGCGGTGTAGATGAAGCAGACGTCAAGCACTCCGCCTCTAATGATAACAATAATGCTAAGTAATGATAAATACAAATAAATAAATAAATAAACATCCATTGGTTCCAGTCGATGGGTATACCGGAATCGTTTGTGAACAGCACATGGACCCACGAGCATGAGGCATTGCTATATATGCATAGGACAAAATGTATGTACAATCATGCAACATTGACTCGAAAGAAGACAATGCCATCGACTGTGGGGATGTCTGTGTGGTACAAATCAAAGACGGAACGGTGATATCCACCTTGTTTATATCTCCACGAACAGCCAAGTGTGATGTCGAGAAGTTCATCACCACGCATTTTGCATGGGTTAGCCGTGGTGACACTTCCCCTGTGATCATCGTGGGAGACTTCATTGTGGACATTTCAAAACCAGCTAAGAAATGGTTGACTGACTTTGTGCTTGAAGAATTTGGTTTGAAATGCCATAGTAATCCAACTCACTGAAATACTCAACAACTGTCGTGTCTAGATTTAACTTTGGCGAAGAATCTGTCTACGGTTGTAGCCGAACCGATCAGTTTATGTCACGGTACTTACAAAGCTATAGTCATTACCATTACCATATGATATGTCATGATAAAACTTTATTACGGTCCCTCGGAACGCGCTTCAGCACGTAGCGGGCCACTCCCACGTCGGTACAGAAAGGCCGAGCCTCTCTACCAATAACAAATGATGAAAATAAATACAGGTACCTTTGTCATATATACATACGCCCTACGTGATGTGTTACAGTTTCGCTGGTCATCCGCGTCCAAACAGTGGAATGGTTCCTCAATTTTTAGGCAAAGTTTTTTTTTCATTCTTCATCGAGTTTGGTGGGTCTTTTTGATCGGATTCCCACCGTGGGAAGTGGGCTGACTTTGACGACCGTGTAGCAGTAAAGTGGGCCGAGCCTGGATATAGTGTAATCAAAAATGGGCCGATCCCGAAGATGGTGCAATGAGACCTGGTTCTATCCTAGAGAAAGTGTTACCCGCGGGTATCACGTTGGCCGTGTGGGTCGGTGGGTCTCCGCTATTGCTGTTTTGCCGGAAAGGCAGGTATTTTCTATAATGCAAAATACGAATCTACATAGCACCATAGTTCTGCGATGGGAAATAATGTGAACAATCGCTTGCGCATATAGGAAAATAAGATTGCACGCATTGTATTTACCTTTTCATAGTATTTATTGTACCCGTATGTAGACAGTGTCGCGAAAGCTTGAGTGGAACAAGTGCGTCAGATGAGCTGTTATTTTTTTTCCTTGGATAATTGATCTCCATTTTTCCTTAGGCGACGGAGTGCTTGAAGGTCGCAATTGCCCTGCCGCCGTGGGCCGTCCCGGCATTACACTCGCTCCCGGATAAAAGTTGCCCGTAAGGAATTTGATTAAAATAACGCCGGAACACGTCTTACGATAATATCGTAGCGATATGACACAGCTGTTAACGTTCCTTTGCATCAGTTCACCAGGGAGACGACGATGATGGGGGATGAGCTCCGGCAGAAGCCACTGTAGATCGGCAGGTACGACTACGGCGAGAGGTATCATTCGAAAAACTAGGTCTATTTAACTTGGTATTATTTTGGGTTTACACTTTGCACATATAACATACAAAACGATGCTGTCATTCCGGTCGTCGGCCGCCTGCCTGCCTGATCTGGTCTCCCGTGGTGAGCGGCGCCGTGGGCTGCTGTCTCCGTGCTCTCGAAAAGACTGAGCCCTTGCTTAAATTGGTTTTCCAAACATCCAATTGACACGTGGACCGTTGTGAGAGGCAGGCTTCTCCACCAAATGCCTACTCAGACCAATCAGGCAAGCCGACACGATCTAATAGGGGCCAGAGTTTAGGCGACCGCAACTGTTCTCGTAAACACCACGCACATAACAAAAGTAAGCATGACTAATGAATCGCTCCCCCTGATGGACAGTACAGCCGAGCGAGGAATGACCCCGAGAAACGCACACACACTCGTCCCCACTTTATTCGGGATCCTGCAAGGTCAGCCTGCTGCAGAACAATCCTTGTTCGGCGCACACACAAAGTGAATGTCAGGTACGGCGGCGTCATTCAAGCGAAAACGCTGCAGTCGCCTTTGAGGCGTGTATGCAGCCTGCCTCCTCTCTCGCGCTTCCTTGTGGGCAGACTGCGCCACCTAGCGACGCGGCCGCGCATTCTGGGCGTGGCGCATGTGCAAATACGCACCACAATTTCCAGCTCTTGTAGGCAGCCGCCAAAAGCAACACTCCGAGCACAACGTTAACGGCGAGCACAGTAGCCGGTCGCCGACATCTCATTCCATGGGTCAAGTGCGTCAGATATTTAAATGTGACTCATTGTAGATACCAGCGTAATAGTTGTTGCTCGCGTCCTTTCCAGAATGTATGTGCAAGTATGTGCACCCCTAACCGCTTGGCGCACGGGATCTCATTAGACAAGAATCTTTCGCAGTTACATCGCCGACAACATTCAAGGAATTTTTGATACGTCACAAGTGGCGCCATGCGGTAAATGTAATAGTGGATAGCAAGTGAAAAACGGTCACTGGAAAATAGATAAACAATGAACACATGTGAGTAGATATAAAAAATGTACGCGTCCTTATACACCGGTACCGTAATTAGTGCTAACGGGTACCGAATATAGTGAAATCCGAGCAGGCCCGGTGGGGTTGGTGATGCAAGTAAGCGTGGACGTGAGCTCCAACACGAACCTGCCGTCATCATCCTTTCATCGGCTTAATTCCGTCGTGATCATTCTTCCTTCGTTGTCGGGGCCTCATCATCCTTCCACAATCATCGTCATGTCGTCGTTGTCACACATGAACGTAATCATAGAGTTGGCGTACTGCCTTCGTCGCCAATCCGTCGCAGTCATATATACAATGGTCGTCACGGATTAGTGGTCACACCGTCGTAATCCAGTCGTGATCGTTCAATCTTCGTCATGCACTCGTCTTCATGCAGTCGTTATTCCAGCATGATAATCACAATATCATCATGACGTCATACTACACAAATGCTTATACGAACTTTTGCCCCACTTCCTTCGTGGAACCAAAACGGCCAGAAACTTTATATTTGGAGAGAATGAGGACCATGTTAGGGGTGACGTGTATCGAAGTGTGTATGGCAAATACGTGCTTGAAAGATAATTACTGAATTCTTGTTTTCTTCTATATACTTTCATGCGCCATACGAGATATGTATAGTTGGTTCTCTCGGTCTCCTTATTGCAACTAAACGAGACGTGCATATTTGGTTGAAATAGAAAAAAAAACGTGGTGTGTGATTTAGCCTGATTTCAGTATTTGTAGACGATTATTTATAGAAGCGTTACGGAGCTTCAGAAGCATATTTTACGATCCGCGTAGGGAGCTTTCTGGTGCCCTCGCTGACGCAAGCGAGGCACGTATTGTATAGAATAGTTTATATGTATTGAAGATAACCGGCTATCACAGATATGTGTAGTCAATGTTTAAAATAGCTGGATTAATTAACACTTTCGTAGTAACTTACTTATGTAGGTGCTGCAAAGGGTTACAAATGATTTACTAACACTGTAGAATTTAGTACACTTTCCTCGAAGATTTATGACTGCCACCGAAATGAAATTTGGCGACAATGAGGAAAACATCAGGCCTGATATGAGCACGCAAACCGTGTATGAGCGAGTAATGGCTTTTTTTTTATACAAAATCATGCGAAAGTAAGGTGCGTGCGTATTACGGTTCCAAAGATGTAAGCGATAATAGTTTTATACGTTTTCGATACATGCGGCTTAAGCAAGCGAACCCCATGCTGACCGAAGTATGGAAAACATTTCACGTCCAAAGTTATGTCATTTGTTCCTTTAGAATTCAATATAGTTTATACTTATCTTTACCGATAAACGAGGCGTTATCTAGCCTGGAGCAGAAGATGTTGTCCAAATCTCGTGAGGTCAGCAGGAGCTACAACGGGCATTTGAAGCCAGCCTTTCATCTTTTGCCCTTTTTGTGGCTGGTTACGGCTAGTGTCACGGCGGGACCGATCTTTGGCATTGCTCAAAGTGCGCACCATCAACGACCTGCTGTGTCCTCAGTTTGACAGTTAAACACACGGCGAGATTCACACCAGCACAATTTGACGACTGGATTTGGTCTAGAGAAAATATTCCAGAATACATACGTCGGCGTTCGTGGGCCCACGAGGCTCTAAAGGCATCTTTGCACCTTATTAAGACCAGCGGGGTAATTTCTATTTTTGCTTTCCTTTACCGGGCGCATGTGTTCAGGAAACTTTATCCCGCTCCGTCATGGCTCCTCCACCTCCCTTGTACAGTAGCCAACCGAGCGCTGAGCCTTTCTCCTTTCTTTCTATGATTTTCATATCTGTGAATGATGTACCTGTAACACGTTGCTTTGCATCGGTGTCCTAGGCCCCATCAAGCTGTTTCCTTTCAGCTTTTGTGCGAAGAACCCAGCCAGGCTGTATTCTGATAAAGAGAAATCAAATATAGGGTTATCAAAACGAAGCTTCACAGGTTTCTTAAAGATAGGCGCTGAGACATACGGGAAATGTATATCAGTTATGGAGCTACGAGGACACAAAGTGAGATGATAATTGTCAAGGTAAGCCGCCTAATAACTAAAATAAATTAATGAACTTCTTTGTGATTGCAGTAAGCGGGCACGTTTGTAATGGAAACTTAGAGGCTGTCGTATTCCTACACAATAGTGTCTCAGTTTCCCTTTAATTACTTATCTCCACCTAGCGGATTTCCGCTGAACTATTACGTCATACACTTGCCTTTGCTTCGAGTTTTCGACAAATTCGACTTGGCCCTGCCATGTGCTAGCCGCCTGGTTAGCTCAGATGGTAGAGCGGCTGCCCCGGAAAGGCGGTGGTCCCGGGTTCGAGTCCCGGACCAGGACGAATTTTTTTTCAACTGCGAGGCTTTCTTTCGAGGAACCCGGTTGGGTTTCCATTGTAGCAATTGCTACATTTGGGTGGATGTCTCAGTTTCCCTTGAATTACTTATCTCCACCTGGCAGATTTCCGCTGAACTATTACGTCGTCAAGAACTTTTCACGGATGCCGAGCCACTGAAGTACCTCACGAAGGCCGACGTCGAGTTCAAGTGGGAGACTCCACAAGTAGAAGCATTTGAACAACTGAAGCGACGCCTGCAATCGCCGCGCAATACTTGCGCATTTCGACGAGAACGCCGATACCGACGCAAGCAGTGTAGGACTCGGCGCCGTGCTTCTGCAGAGTAATGACGGACTAGAATGGGTCGTAAGTTAAGCTAGCCGGTCGCTATTGAAGGCGGAAGCAAATTGTTCTGCAACAAAAAGGGAGTGCCTCGCCATCATCTGGGCTACATCAAAGTTTTGCCCATACCTCTATGGGCGGCCCTTCAAAGTTGTTAGCGACCATCACGCCTTGTGTTGGCTAGCTAACTTGAAGGATCCTTCAGGTCGCCTCGCACGATGGAGTCTGAGACTTCAAGCATTCAATATCACCGTCGTTTAGAAGCCCGGGCGAAAGCACTCTGACGCCAACTACTTGTCTCGAGCCCCCGTTGAATTGCAGCCCGAGGACGACCAGGATGACTACACTTTCTTGGGACCCATCAGTGCCGACAAGTTCGCCGAACAACAGCGAGCCGACCCGGAACTAAGGAGCCTTGTATACTACCTGGAAGGCAACACCGTCATTGTGCCGAAGGTGTTCAGGCGAGGATTGGCGTCCTTGTTCTTGCAAAATGACATTCTCCTAAAGAAGATCTCGCCTCTCCGTGCCAACTACCACCTCGTGGTACCCTCAGCATTGCGTCCAGAGGTTCTGCAAGCTCTCCATGATCACCCAACGGCTGGACACCTCGGTGTTTCTCGCATGCTCGCGACGATACAATAAAAATTCTACTGGCCTCGCGTCTCTGCCGACGTGGTCCATTCTGTAGGACATGCGGAGACTGTCAGCGACGCAAAACACCGCCGACAAGGGCAGCCGGACTTCTACAGCCAATTGAACCACCTCGCCGACCTTTCCAGCAGATCGGGATGGACTTACTGCGGCCTTTTCCGACGTCGACGTCAGGGAATAAATGGATCGTCGTAGCTACGGACTACCTAACCCGCTACGCCGAAACAAAAGCTTTGCCCAAAGGCAGTGCCACCGAGTTAGCCCAATTCTTCGTTGAGAACATCCTCCTGCGTCACGGTACTCCAGAAGTCCTCATCACCGACAGAGGCATGGCCTTTACGGCAGCCATCCTGCGATCCAGCCACACAAGCCATCGCCGGACCACTGCGTAGCTACCACCCGCTGACAAATGGCCTCACCGAGCGCCTTAATAAGACCATCGCCGACATGCTGGCAGTGTACGTCGACGTCGAACACAAGACGTGGGATGCCATCCTTCCGTACATTACCTTCGCATACAACATGGCCGTGCAAGAAACGACGCACATGGCGCCGTTCAACCTGGTCTACGGAAGGAACCCGGAAACGACGCTTGACGCCATGCTACCGGACGTCACCGACGAAGAAAATCTCGAAGTTGCCACATATATTTGCAGCGTGCCGAAAAAGGCCGACAGCTCGCCCGCCTGCGCATGAAGAACCAGCAGAGGACCGACAGCCGACACTACAATCTTCGACGACGCTACGTCGAGTACCAGCCCGGAGACCGTGTTTGGGTCTGGACTCCGATACGCCGACGAGGACTTAGCGATAAATTCTTACGTCGCTATTTCGGACCATATAAGATCATCCGACGTATTGGCGCACTGAACTATGAGGTCATGCCAGACGGTATTTCGCAATCACAACGGCACCGCGCACGACCTGAAGTCATCCACGTAGTGCGTCTTAAGCCTTTCTACGCCCGCTGACGAACTTATGTCCTTTGTTGCTTTGTTATTGTTTTTTTTTTTCCTTTCTGTACGCGTGGTTTTGTTTTCGCTTTCGTGTTTGTAGCATCGGGACGATGCTTTTTAAGGGGAGAGTATTGACACGTATACATGTTTATCTTTCACCGGTGGCCGCTTTCCACCGGCTAACAAATGGTAAATGTTAAGCGCCTGCATCGGAATCTTCTCGAACGTTATCGATGCTTGTATCCGTCGTCTGTGGTCACCGACGCTCATGTAATCTGATTGTATGAGTGACTCGAATTGTCTAGAACTTTCTGGAAGACACGCGGGCACCAGGGATTAATCTGGAACCTTCGATGACACATATGCCGACGCGTTTCGCAGCTGATCAGATTTCGACGATCGCCGACTGTGTTCACCGCTTTCGTCCTGCTTTGAGTGTAGCTTGCTTTTGTGGGCACAAGTTCGCCCAATAATGAATCAGTTTCGTCATACGCAGTTTTACGACTGTTCTCTTCACTGTCACTACTACCGTGACAATAAAAATTATAAAATTTGAGGCGGAAACGCGGCCTCTTTGGTTCATAATCCGTGTAAGCCGTAGCTGTTAGGTACAAGAGGAAATTATGTTGGGAGAAAGTGCGAGAAAGTGTGTCCACGAAACGCGGTCAAAGTCAATACCTGTCTGGCAGTTGTCAATCGCACCAACTAGAGTCCCTGCATAGACTGTCATGCTACTTTCCGCACGTCAAGCTCCACTAAAACTTACACAATGCCGAGGCGTAGCAATTAATTAAATCACACGTTCTATAATACACGGCTCACTGCGTCCGCGGGAACGTTCTTATACCTTCCCTTGTATAATTTACGTCCATCCAGGGTGTTTCGCATCTATTCACAAGTATGCGTAACCGAATTCCTGCTTCACTGTTGACGTCAAGGAACATGAAGAATGTTCTCGGAGATTACAGTTCCCTGAAACA